>NW_024086897.1:0-33322 GCF_009730915.1 Dioscorea cayenensis subsp. rotundata | reverse complement strand
AGAAAGGAAGAGAAATTAACCAATGAGAGTGATAAGTTCTTGTACGATATGAATGCGAAGCGTTCATTCCTTATGTTGAGCATTACTTTTCTCAGGTTTTTACATTAATATGTATGTTTTTATGTTACTTTTATACAGGTAGGGTTGTGAGGCCGAGTATGAAGGAAATAGGCCAATGTGGATCATAATGCACCTATTTTGGAGGAGATCTTGCTAAGGTTCAAACGCGAAAACATAGGACAGCTGTGAGATACTAGAGTGTGTGCCAACCTCCTCGCATTCGAGTGAGCACATCCATTTGGAGGGGCACAAAGGCAGTCACACTCGAGCATTCTGACTTATGCATATAAGAACAAGAGCTCCACCAACATGTATATCATTGAAGAAGCAAGTGATTCACGACGTGAACGCAGTCCCGCTTATGCTACTCACGATGAAAAGTATGGAATTGGGAAGTTATTCAGGTCAAAAACTATAGCAGAGCACTATAACAACATTGTAGCAAAGTACTCAGAGCAAAGACTGCTCACACCGGCCGAGAAATCGAGAAACAGAGAATCCACACGGGGTGTGGAAATTATCCACGCCCGTGTGGAAATTCCGCACGGGCGCGTGTAGCGTCCACGCCCGTGTAGTCGCCCGATTCTAGCCCTATTTAAAGTCGATTCAGCCCCGATTTTTGTATTCTTTTCTCCATCTTTTCCACAACTTGTGAGAGGGCTTCGGCTAGGGTTTGGAGGGATATTGGCTAGGTTTTTGGAGAGGTTCTATCGCTCCGACATCGCGCATCGTTTGGAAGAAGGTTATTGGGAGAGCTTTCGTCGGCATCGATCCGGCGAGGTGTATCCTAGGCCGGACAAAGGATCCCTTGCGACGAGTAGAGGACTCTCCACAAGACCATCGACACGACCATCGAGGGGGTTTCTTTATAGATTCATTGCTTTTACATTCGATTTCTTTAATTGTACTTAGCTCCATGGAGAGCTAAACCCCTAGTGGGTACATGGGTGATTGTGAACCCTAGGATGTATTCATTTCATTGAACTTCTTTATTATGCTTTCAATAAATTTATGTTTATTGTGAGTTCCAACCTTGAATGCTTGATTGTATGAACATTTCCCCTAGAGTGACACTAGAGTTGAGAGTTCTTGTTGGTAACCTTGTGAGTGAGTGACACACCAGGAGCGTTAGACTAAGCTAGGTTGAAGAGGGTTGAGAGGGTGAGTCGAGAGGTGCAGGGAGCGTCCCCTTTCCTCCGACGTGATAGATTCTACCTCCGCTCCTCGAGTTCTTTGCGCCATAATAGAGTGAATGGTCTAAGGGATGAATCTCACTGGGGGCTTAGTTGCGTGTGCAATGAAGTGAAGCGTTGAGGGGATCTTAGTATCTAGGGCTTAATTGTGGTTAGGGACCTTCCACTGGACCAAAGGGTTAGGTCTATAATTAGGAAGAGATTTATCACCGAATCCCTAGAGCTCATTGTAACTTTATTCGAGTAGCGAGGTTGAGAGGTTATTTAACTCTCCTCCGGGACATGAATAGAGTTAGGCATAGTTGACCTTAGATTTGGGACTATGTATGTAAGGATTTCCACGACTCACCATTGCATTGATTAGGAAGCATAATAGAGAGTTCTTGCACTTGAAGCAATTATCCTAGGTGAAGCATCATCCGAGTACCCCATCTTTATCGATTTCCTTACCTCCTTCTTACTTTTGCTCTCTTACTTGTTGCCTTTAATTGTTGAGAATTGAATCATTGTCACATTTATCATTGTTGATATTCCATATAGCTAAGAATCGAATTAAGTGTCTTTACTCCCTACTCCATGTGGATTCGATACCGGCTCACCCGGGATTATTACTTCGACAAACTCGTGCACTTGCGGGATATACGCAAGGGGACCTTGTCAGAGAGATAGGATACCCAGACAATGCTCCCCCTATGATTCTAAGTTAAGTCCAAGATAATAATTTGCTTCCCTAATTGAGATTAATTGAGTTATGAAAATCAAAATCTACACCAATCCCTAACCTAGGCCAATCGGTTGCTAGTCTCCTACGAGGTCCCAGCGGAGAACTATCTCGACACCTCAAACCACATATGGCTTCTTGGAGATCCAAGGATTCCAAGTGATAAACCTTATTTCTAAAAGTAGTTCAAAACCTTTGGTCTAGGTGAGAGATCCCTAATCCCATGCAATGATCCTGGTGGACAGGATACTCTTGACGCCTCACACCATATATAATTTCTAAGAGCTCATGCAATATGGAGGTAGTATAAATCAAATCGAAAAGGAAAGGGGACGCTCCACTACCTCTCGACTCACTCTCTCAACCCTCTTCAACCTTGGTAAAGCTAATCCTAGTGGTGATTATCACTGGTCACTAAGATAATTAGATTTAGCTCTCAACCCTAGTGTCACTCTAAGGGAAAGACAATCACAAAGCACACAAGATTGAAACTAAAATAAAATCTCAATTAAAGAAAATGCAATAAAAGTCAATAAAATGATAAATCCTGGGGTTTACATGTCTAAGTACCCACTAAGGGGTTTAGCTCTCCATGGAGCAATACAATGTGAAAAATGAATACAAATGAAAGTGAATGCAATCCATAAGAATAACCCCCTTTTTTCCATGCTGATGGTCTCTAAGGATGGCTCCTTCTTCTCTAAGGGCCCCTCCATCAAGCCTGGGCCACACCTTTCTGAATCGATGTTGTTGTTGACTCTGCCAATAGCTATCCTCGGAATGATTGGATGAAGAATGGCATAGAAGCATTCCTTTGATAGGCAAAGAACTCCTCCAAAAATTACCCAACCTCTCTCTACAAGATAAGCAAAAAGATCCCTCAAAACAGTTCGAGTTGGCTATATATATTCTAAAATCAGGAATCCATATAGGTACTCACACAGCCACTTCCCTGTATAGAATTTTCACATGGGCACTCACAAGGCTGTGTGGAATTTCCACATGGTCATGTGGCTTCCTACTATAGTAAGTGGGAATAGTAATCTCGCTACAATACATGTGCTCAGTACTCCAGAATTTTTCCTTTCTCTAAGACCACACTGCCGGCCACATGCCCGTGTGGTGGGTAAAGTGGCTTCCTTCGATTAAACTATTGGGATAACTCTTGGAATTCTCCCACATGTTGGAACATGAGCGCGTAACTACCTTTGTGCCCTTCTAACCCACGAATTGACTTGAATTCTTTAGAAGTTGGCACAAACACCCATGAATACAAGCACGTCTTGTGTCTTGATCATTGTATCACATAAGAGAACCCCAAAATGAGCCTCTATGACCTATCTTTGCTTTTTTCTCTCTTCATGCCTTCACAACCTTATTTGCATAAAAGGGCACAAATACACAAATATGAGCCATAAAGTCTGATAAAAATGATGCTCAATGTATGTAAAACATACACTAAAGTATGTGTACACAAGCTCTTACCAAGCCCGTAAGTGGTACAATATAAATAGTTCTAATAAGGATTTCTAGGGCATCTTTTGTTCAAAGAGAAGAAGAGATGAATCTCCAGGGCTTTTGAGATGATTTGAGAAGGAGATCCAACCCATCCATCTTGGAGAAGGAGATCATAGCTATCAAGATTAGCTTGGTGGCATTTACAGAAGGTTCTTGGGAGTTCTCCGGTGATCAACCTTCGACACGATTGAAAAGGGAGTTTTCATGTTTATCTTATCTCTCTTCTTGTCTTTTTAATGCTTGCCCTCCATTAATGGAGGGCTAATTTTGTAGATTTTTGGGCATAGTTGGACTCTAGGGTTTTATCTTATATGATATTGGTTATGGAACTTTGTGATTTATTTGTTTCTTAATTGTAATCTAATAAACATCTAAATGTATGTATTTTATATGTATGACTTCTGTATAATTAATGTATTATTTGATGAATCGTTGCCATTTTTGTGGTTTAATTGGTTTTATTCGTGTTCCAGACCTCAAAGAAGCCTAGGTGAGCTTAATGACGCAATTAAGAAGAAATCGACACTGAAAAAGACATGTTAGAGCCCCGATACTGTAGGAGGACTGTAGCACGAAGGAGTAAAGAAACGGCAAAGTCTCATGTTTTGTTGATGGGCAATCTGATATCCATGAAGACGGCCACAAACTGGCTGAAGAATGTGTAGTACTGTAGTATTTTTACTGTACAAGTACTGTAGTATTTCGCTATAACACTTTACAGAAATTTCAGCAGAAATCCCGAGGTTCTTACAGGCGTCTTCATGCCCGTGAACAAGAGAAGGTTTTGAAAGAGGTTTTTAGAGCTTTTGGGGGCTATTCATCATCTCCTACCTTTGAGGGTCCGTTTGGTTGGAAGGCATGAGAATATGAGAATGGGAATGGGGAAGGAGAAGGGGATGGGGATAGAAATAGGGAAGGGGGATTGGAGATGGGAACAAAAGTAATGTTTGGTTGGAGAGAATGTGGATAGGGATAGGAGAGAATATAAAGAAAAATTTTAGTAAATTACTTTTGTACCCTCTCATATTTTAATTAAATAATATGTTTGAATTGTAAAAAACTTATTAAATGGCTCCAATTTCTATAATTTTTTTAAAAATAAGTTATTGATGTATTTATTTTCTAAATAAAATTTTAGATTTATACTGATAGATGAATACAATTTAATTATTTTATTTAAAATAAACAAATGTCCAAAATTAATTATTTGTAAATCACTAAAATTTTAATAAACCTAATATTTTAAAAATAAATGAGATTTTTAATTTTCATCCAGAACATTATTCAAAAATTAAAAAAATCTCAATTTAAGGGTTATAAAGGTAAATACATTTTTTATAAGGGGTATAAAAGTAAATTCCTTATCAAGGCATGCTCAATCCCCCCCGGTCATTATTATGGGTTTGAGAATGTATTTTGTTAGCATAAGCAATACCCCAAGGTCACCAGATGGCAGTGAACCTTGGGGTGAACTTGTGTGGTAGGATGTTTTGATATACTATTATTGCAATTGGTGTGTTTGAGATTCAAGCTTGGTCTATTTTGATGCTTTGGTATACACGAGAACTCTATATGTCATTTTCTAGGTTGTATTTGGTGGTGTGACCAACGCCCTTGTACTAGACTCACTTAGCTTGAAGGGAATTAATGTACAAATACGCCGTGACCATCGGTTATTTTGTACTCCCTCCAAACATTAGGGTTGGACCTAGTTTGAGTATCGGCCCTAATTAGAGAACTCCCTACTTTTAATGCGATCATAGGAGGATTTGGTCAAAAAACAAATCATATCAATACGCGTATTGGATTAGGGGGAAATTGCCGTAACCATCGGGTTGATCTATCTTAGAATCTTTTGGTCCAAACCACCAGTTGCATGGCAGCCTTAGAATCCTTCTCACTTTAGTAGCCTTAGGGGAATCCACACCCGTGACCATTTTCATCCCTCATATTTTCACCCCCTTTTCCTTGACTGTAGACTCCTTCCTTAAGTTCTTTTTATTTTTTTGTGTAGTTTAGAGCACTCACTCTATTCTGTAGGCTAAACAACAAGCAAAGAGGAAGTAAGGGTAGCTCCTTGGGACCTGGGAATACGACCCTCTCATGCTTACGCTAGCGATATTACTTGACGACCCGTGCACTTACGGAGTAACGACCATAATCCATATTATTTATTTAATTGGGTGTTTGTATTGCATGATTACTATCATGGCTAAAACCCTAGTTATCATATTTGATGTGCTTTATGACAAGTAGAAATATCCATCTAGTATATACATGCTTTGATTAGAGAGGATTGTGAGTAAGCCTAATAATGGGGTAATTTGGAGAATTCTTATCCCTCAATCCTCCCATATGTATTAATAGGTTATTTTCGCGCTCTTTGCAATCATAGGAATAGATTTTAGGAGAAATCGCATTTCTATTCTATATGAGATTAGGGGTAATATCTTCGCAAGAAGGATTATCTATTTTAGAAATTTTTGTTAATCTACATTGAGATTTCATAGAGTGCAAAGCGATTATGGGTGAGTATATTAACACTATACTAAATTAGTTACTATTCAACCTCGCAAAAGGGGTTTAGTATACTTTAGGAAATCTCTCCGTTCAAAAAGGATTGCATGATTAGATAACATTTGTCGTAAACTTAACAAAACCTTAGAGGGATGCTATACCTGGACATCACTTCTCGTGATTTCTCTACTCCTTTTTATTTCATATTTCTTGTATTTTATTCTCTTTCTTCTTGGTTAATTCACACACATCACAACTTTAATTTGGTTAATTTTCGAGATAGTAATTAGTACTAGTAGTCTCAATCTTCCCTGTGGACTGATACCCCGCTTTTGAGCACTTTATTACATGA
Source organism: Dioscorea cayenensis subsp. rotundata (assembly GCF_009730915.1). Lineage (NCBI taxonomy): Eukaryota > Viridiplantae > Streptophyta > Magnoliopsida > Dioscoreales > Dioscoreaceae > Dioscorea > Dioscorea cayenensis. The sequence goes on along the minus strand of NW_024086897.1, from coordinate 26,961 downwards.
TTGACACATACACTTGCGTTCTTATCACTTATGAAGAACAATGGACTCAGTCTAAATCTAGAGAAGAAGATCCCAATGTGGCATCACTTTGCTAACAAGGCATCACTTAGCTGAGTCACTGTGCAATTTGAGTCATCTTGACGTGGCCCGATAACAATAACTGGGATTCTCTAGTGGCCACGTCTGCCTGGTGAAATAAAATTAAAATTAAATGACTGATTTGATACAAATTGAAGTATGTGACCAAACTGAAAATTAAGCAGAATTTGGTTACCTATCCAAAAATTAACTTAAGGGTGAGCACTAGATATAGTTAACATATCTAGTTGCGATGTTATCCTATTTACTTTGATTTATCCACAGTTAATATAATTTAGATATTATCTAAGTTATTATCCATATGTATTTCTCAATAACTCTTTAGGAGTTTATAGAGTTTGAAATAAATTAGTTAGGGTCCTTTGGGACTGTTTTTGTTATATTGTTTTTGGTTTTTGTTTTTGTTTCGTTGTTAATTTTTTTAAAACAAATTAAAATATATTTAGATACATAAGTTATATTAAATTAAGTTGTATTAATAAACAAAGTTTTTCATATATATTTTTAAAAAAAAATAAAAAAAATCTGGCATCCAATGACACGCTGCTGCCCGACCACTGGTGACCAACGACTCACCGCTCTTGGTCATCAATAGCTCGCCACCCTTGGTCACCAACAACTCACCGCCACATTGCCTCGCGAGCACTAGCAACTTGAGATGCACTGCCACTAGCCACAGCTGGATGTCCTGTCTCCGACGGTCCATCACCACCAACTGCCAATGATTATTGGTTGTGCAGTGACATGCCCACCCTTGACCACCGTCGACATGCTGCCACTAGCTATCGGCTACCGGCGGCCCTCCATCAGTCAACTGGTCTCTGCCCATTAGCCACAAGCTACTTTTGCCATTGGTAATTGACGTCCCACCGGCATCGACCATTGTCGGTCAGCCTTCTCTAGTGATTAATTTGTAAAAGAAGATAATTGTTCAAAAATCTTTAATTTATTAGATTAAAATTAGAGGAGCAATGTTTTGAAAATATTTTAAAAAAAATATTAAAAATATAAAAAGTTTGTTTTCACTTTTTTTTAAAATCGCCGGTGTTATTTTTAAAATTTATTAAAACAAAATTAGTTTGCCAAATGTATAAAAATAAATAATTGTCGATGATTAATACCAGGTTTTTCTACTGGAGTCTATTTCATCGATTTTTTTTTTTTTAAAAGATGGATAAATCATAAGATTTACTAAAACAGAAATACGGTTAGAAAATATCCACTAGCTGTGAAAAAGAGACATCGAATCTTTTTCTTTACTTCTTCTCTTCCACTTCTTACTTTTTATAGAAGAGAAACTCTTCCTATATGTAATTTTCGTTTTTTTCTTTCTTGAAAACCTCCGCCTCCACTTTTGAAAGCAGAAAAGGTCACTTGATTATTGCCTAACATATCTTATAGTATGTTGATAAGACATGTCAACTTTTGGTTTAAATTAAAGCTAGCTCATGATTAACCACATAATGCCTAAGCGTTTTTGGTGCTTGTCGAGGCGTTGATAGATTGTTAGGTTACCTAGCATAATAGAACCCCAACCTCGATGGTGTGATAATTAAAGAAATTCACTATAATCGAAAAAACAAAGAACATGAGGAGATTACATCTTGAATGATACGACTATGTGATTCAATAGCTATGATTCAAAGAAGATGGAGACATGATAGCTACTCGCTACTAGATCAATGTTTTTGCCTCTTTAATTTCTATCGTCATTACAATTTTCTAATGCATCACAATTATTTGTTACTTTTCATTTTACAATCTTGTTCCTCTAATAATTCATAATTAGCTTGGGACTAAATAATATAAATTTTTGTAATCTTGCAATTCAATCTCACCATTAATTCATAATTAACTTCAGTCAATATTTAATCAAGAGCGAATACAAAAAGTGTGGATTATATAAATAAAATAAAATATATTATAATTATTTTAGATTTGACAACTACAATAGATTAGAAATGAGTTGGATGTCCATTCTAAACTTGATGGAGATTTTTTTTTTTTTGGGTATGTCTGTAATATCTAACCCCTCCAATGTATTATATTGTGTCCGGGTATAAATATTTATATTTTATATTCATAATACATCATCTAATTAGTATTTTTCTTCTGATCATAAAATATTGGTAAAATGAGATTCTCGCTTATAATATCAAATTATCAAACAAGAAGAGTATTTGGTAGTAGTATTTTTATTGTCAAAATTATCATTCCAAATCTCTTAAACTTTCAACTTTTCTAATCAGTCTCTCTCATATCCGTTTATGTTTTTCAGCTGCTCCTTTTCCATTCTTTTACTTTTTTTTATCCCTTCCACCATCCCACTTCATGAAACTTTTGAAAAAATACCAAATAACTTTCGTGTGTCGGATGGAAAATTCTGCCAAGTTATATCACTAGCCTGTGTAAACTTGTATTATAGCTTGTGTTAACAAGTAATGTAGCTTATTCGTTTTCTTGATATCTCACCTATAGGGATGGAAAATATCTCAAAACCCGCCCCCGATCCGACCGTTGCCGTTCCTACTCACTTATTTATCTTATTTATCCTTGCTAAGTACATATTGGCCTCTCTTTCGTTCTCAGTAGAAGGTTTAGTGACTTCTTTCATGTAAGAGATCTCGTTTCGTCAAAGACAACACTAAAGTGTGTTACACCTACGATTAAGTGGTCTATTGATATCTTGATCCTATTAAAACCCTTTATAAGTGGTGAAATTTTAAATTATAGGTGAAAGCATATTTTTGGGAATATAAACAGTGGTTGTGTGCGAGTGGTCCAAGCACCCACGTGGACACCCTCACCAAAGATTGTGCATGCTCTTTTCCTTTTTAGCGGCTTAATCGATTAAATAAAAAATTAAAATGATAAAAAATAATTTTAAAAAAAACTCTCAAGTGTGTTACTTTCTCGGCCATAAAAACCTGGTGGACGTCTCTATAAGAAGGCACGTGGAGGCCTCCATCTAAGGTTAAATGAAAAAATTGACAGTATAACCTCATGAAGCCATAGAGAGCACTATTGAGAAATCTTGTAATGGTGTGAGTTCTAATTTTGTTTTTCTATGCATTTATTGCAATCTATGTCATTGACTACTTTAGTTATCTTAGCCACTCCTCTTATAGGGTTCAAATAGAGATTTTTTGTTTACTATTGTTACATATAATGAGGAGGGCAAGTGTTCGAGTTCAATTTGTTGATGTTGTAGCAGTCGATATTACGGAAAATATGTGTGAACATGGTGTCTTTAAAACTTCTTAAGTGCAATTGAAGATTTTAATACCAAATGAAACAATGTATCCTATTGTTTCAAATGCAAACATATATCCTTTGTATATATGTGCAAATATATACTACATTTCGACACCAACATGGTGGAGATGATAGTCGACGGTCCCTCCTAGTCTCATTTTGGGAGTAAATGTTATTCTATAAGTATAATGAAAACGTTATTCAATATTGTGAATTTACAGCTATTATGTTTTTGCTTATTATAATGTGTTTATGTTTAATTCATAACAATACGGTTAGTGCAACCGCACTATGATTGGCATGATTTGACACATAGTCAAGATGACGTGCCAACCTGTGTGATGTGGCATAAATGATGACATGGCAAGAAATATTGGCTTGGAGAAAAATATCTTGAAGATCTTGGTGGAGGTATTTTTGGCAATGTATTACAACTTGAAGACAAGATCATATCAAGACCATATTTAGGTGTTTGATTGAGGATTAAATATGGATGGAGCTTAAGAAATACCTATCAATGGTATGATTGAAGAACTATTAATGGTATGATTTGAAGAAACCTTAATGAGTATCATTGAAGACTATTAAGGGCAAGAGTTGAAGACATGCCTATTGTTGACATGATTGAGATGATTGATTGAAAATCTTTATTGGGAAGATTTGAAGGCCAAACTTGGGTGAATTGAAGATCAAGTTTGGTAAGTTTCAAGAAGACGCACAAGGACGCGCGCCTTGCGTAGGGGACTGCGTGATGAGGAACTTAAGAGGTAGGCTAGTTCTTCGTAATCGGGATCGGGAGATTTGGCTGCATCGACTCGGACTAAGCATGACAGGGAGATTGATGGGTCTTGAAATCGTCCGCAACGTAACTAGAACTCAGTCAAGTCAGTAGTCAAGGCCATGTTGCAATTCATGTTACAATAAGAGTTGCAACAGCTAATTTTGGAAAGTTTTTAAATTAGTAGCCGTGGAGATTCTAAAAGAGGTATGTGCTATATTTGGGACGTTGATGCATCTATATAAGTTACCTTACTCAAAGATTGGGTGTGTCTCTTGTGGAGGAGAGTATGTGAGCACTAGACAATCTAGAGAGGGTAGCGATCTTTATTATTGAGAGAGTGAGTGACAAGTGTTTTTAGTCATTTATTTTCACCTCTTTTAGTTGATTGTTTATCTCCAAGCTTGGCCCCCTAGACGTAGGCGAGTGGACGCCGAACTGGGTTACCAATCTTGTGTGTCTCCTTCTTGTTTGATTTGTGTGAGCTTTCTATGAGTGTTAGAGTGTTCTCTTAACCACAAACCACATCGACGGAACTAACAAATACTATTTACTTGAGATTTTTATTGCTTAATTACTTTTTATTGTTTTTTTCAAGATATTTACAGTAACTATTTATTCATATGCTAATCACTAAGATCATATTACAAGAGATCATTTGTAAAAGTATTAACCCTAACAAATCCTCATTATGCTTTATACATATACACAATGCCTTAAAATGATGAACAAATTAATAAACATAGGAATTACATCTAAATTAGCATGCAAACATAGGAATTACATCTACAACATTTAAATAAACATTTCAACATCATTGTGTTATCAATTATATATATATAAGTTTCGGAGGGATAGAAGTGTGATAATTTTTCGCTCAACCACACAAGTAATGCAATCACACATAAACAAACAAGCAAGAGAAAGGAGATACACGAATTGATTACCCAGTTCGGCACAACTTGCCTACGTCTGGGGATCGAGCCTGGAGAAAACAATCCACCGAAAGAGATAAAGAATGAAGAGTACAACACTCACTCTCACTCAAACAATGACAAAAATTAACCATCTCTAGATTGACAGATGGCCATTCTCCTCGACCCACACACCAGGATTTCTTACATGAGGTTCATCCTAAATCTCAAAGCAGGGTATCTTATATGGGCGTCTTAAGTTGGACATCTTCCAAAGTTAGACGTTACAACTCTAGTTGCAACTGAGCTTGCAACGCGGCCCACCTACTAATCCTGACTGAGTTTTAGCTCCCATTACAACACGACTTGAGACTCCTCCAACTCTCCTGGTTGCAAAGAAGAACTCTCTATGCTTCACTCTATTATGATTGCAAAGAAGTCTTAGAATGTGGAGGTAGGATAAATCACATCGAAAGGAAAAAGAGACGTTCCGCTACCTCTCGACTCATCCTCTCAACCCTCTTCAACCTTGGTAAATCTATTCCTAATGATGATGATCACTCATCAAAAGGATTATTAGAATAGGTTCTTAACCCTAGTGTCACTCTAAGGGAAAACCAAGCATCAAACACACAAGATTAAAACTCAAATAAATTCTCAATTAAAGAAAACACAATAAAAGTCAAAGAAACAAATACATCCTAGGGTTTACATGTCCAAGTGCCCGTTAGGGGTTTAGCTCTCCATAGAACAATACAAAATCAAAGATGAGTTCAAATGAAAGTGCTAACAATCTATAAAGATACCCCTTTTTGTCCCATGATGATGGCCTCCAAGAGCCGCTCCTCCTTCTCTAAAGACTCCTCCGTCGAGCCTAGAGCACACCTCAACAAATCGATGTCATTGGCAGCTACCCCAATAACTCTCTTTCAAAGGAAATGGATGTTGAAAGGCGTAGAAGCACTCTGAACCTTGCAAAAACTTTCTACAAAAACTAGTCACGCTCCATCTCCAAGATAGAAAAACTATCCTGAAATAAGTTTTTAAATCAGCTATTTAAACCCTCAAATCGGGAATCCACACGGCCATGTGAAAAATTCACATGGCCGTGTGGAATTTCCACACCCCCGTATGGAATTTCCACACCCCATGTGGAATTTCAGCTTCACTATAAACTACTCAAACAGACTTTAAATACCATTTCAGTTTTCTTCTAAGGCCACCTAGACATACACAAATCCTTGTAGTAAGTAATAGGCCATTTCTTAATGCATAAAAAACCATGTAGAGAGCTTTTTGAAATCTTTGAACAACCCGGAACATGAACGTGTGACTATTGTTGTGCCCTTCTTCAACACCTATTCACTTAAACTCTCTAGAAGTTGGCACACACTCTCATGTATAAAATCATGGCTTATATTTTGCTCGGTATGTTGCACAAAAGCATTCCAAAAAGAACCTTCATGACTCATTTCTGCATTCTTTCTCCGCAACATGCCTTCACAACCCTAAATGCACAAACAAACACAAAAACACAATAATGAGCCATAAAACCTGATAAAAACAATGCTCAATATAAGTAAAACATACTAATTATTGTGCATACATAAGCACTTATCACGCACCAACCAAGGCGCGAATCCATCTCACCAAAGATAGCATCCAAAGATCTCCCCGATCTTTTTCCAAACTTTGTCCAAGTTTGGTCTGCACAAAATCTTCAAATTTGATCTTCATTCATCCAAGTTTGGTATTTAATATATTGTTACTAAACTTGATCTCCTCTCATCCAAGTTTAGCCTTCAATATCTTCCAAGCATGATCTTCTTTCATCCTAGCTTGGGTCATCAATCATCTTCCAAATCTAAGTACTTGCCAAGCATAATTTTCAATATCTTGTTACCAAACTTGATTTCCACTCATCCAAGCTTAGCCTTCAATATCTTCCAAGCATGATTTTCTTTCATCCAAGCTTGGGTCATCAATCATCTTCCAAATCTAAGTACTTGCCAAAGAAAGCTTGTGCGCGCCCTTGAATAGCTCTGCCCATAATTAGCTTTGGATCTTTTCTTCAAATTACATTTCTTAATTATGGTCTTGAGAATCATGTTTGATTGTCCTTACCTTTCTTAGTTTGTGTTTTCAAATAACTTCACACCAAACTAAGCTCCATATAATCCTTGGTCACCAAGAAATGATCTTTGCCAACAAAAGATTATTCCTCCCTTTAGAATATCCTTCACATGGTCTTCAATAAATCTCTCATGAAAAGAATTTACTAAAAATAGATTAAATCATATCTAAGCTAAACCTATTCAAGAGAGATTCTTTCACCGTGATGCTCATTGCTATAGATTTGCTTCATTTGATCCATTGAGAGAAATTCTCCAAACAAAAGCTCCTCACATGATCTTCTAGCCTTTATGCCTTCATTTTCACTTTTTGCTACATCATGAGCTGTCTTTTCCAAGTCATTATCCTTGTTACATTGTTTGCCAAATCATTTTTTTTTGCCACATCACCATTGCTTGCACCACGTCAACTTCTTGTTTATCATATAATGTCAATTTAAGCTTCCAGACCTAACAATATATATATATATATATATATATAATATAGGTAATAAATTGAAATTGAGCATCTCCAGCTTAGATATATACCTCTTCTCTAAATAGATACGACTTTTGGCAATATTTCAAAGAAATTTAACCTATTAATCAATAACACCAATAATACCATAACTACTACAACAAATTTGAATAAAAATAGTTAAATAAATAAATAAACGTAAATAAGAAACTCTAAATTCCAAAAGCAATCAACAACTTGAATGAACAGTGCATCCATAGAGTGCAATACAATTCCCATGATTATCAGGGGCGGAACTAAAGCGACTAGGGAGATTAATTGAAGCCCCTTTGGCACTGATGTGGCTGCCCTCTGGTATCTATGAGGTTTTGATGGTTGTGTTGGCTATATTTATATGAATATTTAATAACACTTTTTTTTGTGGTCTTAAATGCGGGTGGTTAATGGAAGTTGTATATATGATTGAAGCCCACCCAAGTTCAAATCCTTAGTTTTTGTCATTTTTTTTATTCCATTTTATTTTTAAAAAAATGCCCGAATTTTAAGATTTTAAGAAAAATTTATCAAATTTATAAAGAATTTTCGTAATTAAAATTTTTTAAAAAATTACCAAAATTTTAAATTTTAATATAAATTTATAAAAATATATTATAAATTTATAAACAATTCTAGTAATTTAGGAGAAAAAATTTAATTTGATAATGTGGCATGGTAAATATAAGTTAGTTGTTATAATATAATAATATGATTACAATAATTTGGGTTTTAGGTAAACACAATTGTTTTTTTTTGTTCAAATATGTAGTACATTTTCATGACATCGGTAATGATAATATATCCTGATTTATACTTCTTTCTAATTTATATATTCAAATTGTGGTTATATTATTCTAATTTTTTTTAATAAAAATAATTATTCATTAGAAGAAAATTTTTTCCTACACTTTGAGTTCAGCCCCTACTAATGAGTTTTGGTCACTGGTTATCATTTTTGTATATGAACATTAATTCTTTAAAATTGTATAATCTTAAAAAAATAAAAAATAAAAAAATAGCTTCTTCTCTTCGACTTCTCTTTCTAACATTCAAGTGGAAAGCGCCTTCCTTTGTTGGGCGTAATAACAAACTCCAGAAGCAAACAACAGCAAATGGAATGTGGCCACAGTACTAGAAACACACAGAATATCTTTTCGGTGGGAAATATCTTTATATATAGCGCACCAAGAGTCCAACCATTTTTCCTTCCTTTTCTAACAAACTTTGTGAAGAAATGGAGAAGATGAAGTTAGGCATGGTTTCGAAGGAAGTCTTCTCGGCTCATCATGGCCTATGATAAATGGTAGCTGGGTTGTTGAAATTAAAAAATTCAAGTACAACATGATAACTACCACACCTATTTGAAACCCACTATTACTTTTGTAGGACCATGGTAGTAATTTCATCCACAAACCGACCATGCTGGAACTCGTTTGGCCTGAAAAGTGAAATTAATTTAAGGAAGGCTTAGGGATGTGAAAAATGTTGTAGATGTTCCATGGAATTATTGAAAGTTAAGAGGGAGGTGGTGTTAGTTTTCCTACTTTTATTAGATTGACAACGATGCCTTTTTACTAGTAAATCATTTAAATGCATTTTGTTGACATAAAATATTAATTGTAATATGCTACTTTATGATATAATAAAAAAAATTTAACAAATTATTATTGTGGATTATTTGATAATATTTATTTTATATGAAAAGACGCTTAGTCTAATTGTATAAGGTACTTTTTCTTAGGGTGAGACACAAGTTCAACTCTTTATAGCATGAAGGGTGAGGGTCTCTCCCAGTTAAGAGTACTTCTTATTGGAAGAGTCTTGCTCTCAAAGAGAATTTCTTTGCGCATACACATTTATGGCAGTGGCTTGTCATATATATATATATAATAACATAGATATTTAATTTTTTAATTAGTTTACCAGTAATCAAGAAGCTTATATTAAGCCAAGGGAGATGATGCATTTTTTTGAAAAATAAAATCATTTAGAATGTTGATCCTTGAGAATTATTTCATATATATTTTTTATTTTATGACCAAAATACTGGTTTATAAGTAAAAAAATTGCAAAGGTATTTTGATTGTAAAATACTAGTTAAATATTAATTTATCATCAAATATAAATTTAATAATCAATCAATTCGTGAAAAATATTTGATAATTTTTTATTTTATGATTGAAATACACATCCAATGCTAAATATACAAAAAAAAAATGTTAAGTAATTTATTCTTTAAAAACATTGGGCAGTATTTTTTGATAAAAACACCCCATTTATAAATCATTTAATTAAAAAAGTAAAATAAATATACACATTTTAAAGTATTTGATCAACATTAACAGAAGGTTGATATTTATATGGTTAACTTTTTCGTTCTGATAATAGATATTGAAAAGCTATTGATTGATTGGATTATATATTAGGTTATACAATGAAATTAAAAATCAAAGACAATTTATATCACATGGGTAATTAATGTCTCAATAAATCAAGGCACAAGTTTAATCAAAATATAATCAAAATATTTCACTCCTGGATCATGAAATAGAGATCATTTCTAATTCGTACGTGCAAAAGCTATGCTCATATTTTATTAATTAACGCTTGTACTTTTGAATTAGGGCTTATACTTTGAATTTTATTATGGATTAATTATTTTTTTTTATTTTTTTTCTTTTATGAGGTAGGCAAGCAATTCAATTCAACTAATGTTATGAGAAAGAGTTAATCCCAACCTCTCTCTTGGCAGTATAAGAAATTATCATTCTTTAATTTGAAAGTGGTTATTAGGGGTTACTTATATATTTAAAATAGTATATAATATATATATATATATATATATATATATATATATAAGAGATTAATATATATCACGGGATCCTAAAGTAATTTTCTTTTATAATTAATGCACATCCTAACTATTAATGGAAAGATGACATAGATTACAAGCATCTTCATGCTTATGCTATGACATTGTTGAGCATATATAAATCGGATTAATAATTAAGTTTTAACAACATTAACACAAACATACACGAGTGAATATATTGAAATGGATAAAAAATACATGCATCACTGGATTGGCTCAAGAATTAGAGGCACACCATGAGAAGGCCTAAGTGACAGCATATACCTAGGACAATGCAAGTAAGATGGAGAAACTTTGAATGAGAACTTGCTCAATAATAAGGTCAAAACAATCTTATACTCCATCATGGTAAGGTTCCTTCCCACACACAACCTCCCTCCAAACCCAAATGGCAAGTACCCCATCCTGTGCTTGCACCCTCCATTGTTACTCTCCTTGAACCTCTCTGGCCTAAACTCATTCACATCATCTCCCCAAAGTTCTTCATCATGGTGCATTGCCACAACATCAATCCACATGTTTGTTCCCTTTGGAATCACCATCTTGTTTCCCACCTTTATGTCTTTTATTGCTTGCCTTGTCACATTTGGTGCTGGTGAGTACAACCTCAGTACTTCATTCAACACCCATCCCATCTGCATGTACATATATAAAATATTGTCAATTAGATCTCTAATATAAATACAAATATATGTATATATACTCACACATATAGAAATTCGTTATTAATTAACTTGCCTTTGTTAGTTTCGACAGAATGGTGGAGTCTAAAGAGTGATGATCACCATTGAAGACCTCTATGATCTCATCTCTGAGAATATCTTGCCACTGAGGATACAAAGCCAAGAGAAACAAGGTCCAAGTGAGAGCAAGAGCAGTGGTTTCATGGCCACCAAAGAAGAAGGTCTTGCATTCATCGACGAGCTCCCTAGCGGTGAGCTTTCTTTCCCGGCCTGTGTTTTCTTGGTTTCGGGCGAGAAGAATCCCAAGCAAATCTTGATGAGCAGTACTTGTACCATTGGCTAACTCATTCTCCTTTCTTGATTTTATAATGGAGAGGAGAAGATGGTCTATCTCTTTTCCCAGCTTCCATGCTTCATAGGATTTCATGGGGGATAAGAGTTTGCTGAATGGGACTCCTACAAACCTTTGTGACTTGAAGAGCATGGTCTGCATGGCTTGCAACTTCTCAAACACTATCTTTCCTTCATCTTCGCTTATTCCAAAGCTTGTCTTTGCTATGATTTCAGCTGCGTTCCTTATGATGTATTTCTCCACATCTATTTCACTCTCACCGCTTCTTACTCTCTTACTCCATTCATCAATCATGCTTGTTGTTGATTCAACCATTAAACTGACCATTCCCTGCATACCATATATGACATATATAAGTGCGTCTAATACATACGTACGTACTTTTCATGCATGCATGCATGCATGTATGAGAAATAGGTATAAATAGGATCATACGTTGAGATTGGCAGGAGAGAAAGCTGGTGTGATGATGTGCCTATGGTGTTGCCAATAATCACCATCAACCATGACTAACCCATTCCCAAACATTGGTCTTCTGTCTTGTCTGAACACACTAGGTTTTCCCCAGCTCTTGCTCAGTACACCAGAAACTATTTGTTTGAGAAACTCTGGTTCAGCCACATACAAAAAATGGTTCTGTTCCCAACCAATAAACAAAAAAACCTTCCCTGTATGTATATATAACATAAACATATATAAGATAAAGTTAAAATTTAATCAAAGAGAGAAATGAAAAGAATAATATGGCATACCATAGAGTTTTTTCCATCTAGCAAAGTAAGGGAGCACCACTGAATGTATATCATGGTTCCCAATAGTAGTAGTAGTAGTAGTAGTAGTAGAAGAAGAAGAAGAAGAAGAAGAAGAAGTTTTGCTAGTTTGTCTCATCTCCATGAGATTTCCAAAGGGAAAGTTGGGAGAAGGGCCAAGAAAACCATTACTCTTCAACCTTCTCAAACTAGCAGAAGGCAAGAGCCAGAAAACAGAAAGCAAAGCAAGAGAGAACAAGAGGAAAAGAAGAGTTACAAAGGACTCCATTGATGGCAAATCTCTTTTTTGTCAATTATATGAATGCATTAGGCATGTAAGCAACCCTATTTATAGTGCAAAAAGTATGGTATTTTCTCATATCTTCATTCAATGTGTTGAATTCCTTGTATGGAATGAATGAAAGTCCAAGGACTGACATGCAAGCTATAAATTGAAATTGAACTGTTTGTACAATTGACCAAGTTTTGCCTGACTGTGTTGCTTTTTTACTTAATGGATAAACTGAGTCTTATTTCTCATACATAATTCTTATCATATCTCTTTAATTCTTTGGTCCTTTTAGGCGTGTGGAAATATCTTTTATTTATTTATTTATATATTTTTATGTACATATTAGAATATATGTGATTCCAAAATAATGTCTTTGACCACATGAGAAACGCCCAGACAAGGTGAAGCTCTCAAATTTCCTTTTCTCTTACCTTTTTGATCATTTTATCATGTGCGTGATTAAGCATTAAAAAGCCATGGTTTTTTTTTATATGAATGATTTTGGGTAATAATTATTGTATTGAAAATTAAGCTCAAAAAACTTTTTTTTAAAAAAAAAATACAAAGCAATAGATCGAAATATAGCCTAGTGATTTCTCACCTTATTTGTGTTTTAAAAATCTCGAGTTCAAAACCTTTCCAACACAATGAAAAAATAATAATAAAATAAAATAAAAAATATTTACGGTGAATTTATAAAAAAAAATACAACATATTTTGGTCATTGAACAAAGTGAGTCAAACTAAATAATTCCACATATTGGGATTGGAAAATACAATATTCGTACATATATAACTTCTAATTTTTCTTTTTAATATTTAAAGCTCGAGCTGCCAATAAATTAAAAGGGAATTATATATTATTTATTTTATGATTTCAAATAAAAATATATTTGTTTGGGCCCTAAAGTGGTCCTTTCAAATTCATCTATTAATTCGTATGAAAACTAATGTATACATATGCCACATCTTTTTGGGTTGACTGACTCTACAACAAACAAATTTGTGTAATTCATAAATCAAAATAAATATATTATTATTTAAAAAAAATAAATTAAATAATAACTCTACCGAAGAAGGACGGCGCACTCCAACTTTTTAAAAACTCATAATGCATCTAGCCATTAAAAGTCGCATAAATTTGTGGATAAACTTTTGCGCTCATGTGAACCCTTTGATAGATGTATGTCCTTTTGTGCTATATATATTTAGCACGCATGGACGGAGATTACTTGAGAAACGTTCATTCTTTGACAACTATGAAATTAGCTAGTCTATTGTGTTTTCATTCTTTGGGAGTGAAAACACAACAGACTAGCTTCAACTTACACTCTAAAATTGTTTATTTTAATTAAATAAATATTGCTTTGAACATATAATTTTGAGTTTTGATATCTCTAGCTTAGTGATTAAAAATTTAAGGTAAATTATTATTATTTTTTAATATTATTTTTATAATGTGGATAAGTCATCAGATTTATCTACACTATTTATTTTTTAACCATACATTAGTAGAAAATTAAACCTTCAATTTTTCAAATAGAAATCAAATATTTTAATTACTCGATCATTACGAAAGAGGTAGAGTGAATAAAATTTAACGTGTTAAAACACTAAAGTAAAAAAATAAAATAATTCGTTTCAATTATTGAAGCAAGACGTTTCTTGAGTTTCATATATAGCTACTGACATATGACTAATGTTGATTTAAATATTATTTTTTTAATGCTAGAGTGAACAAAGGAGCTTACTTGGAATTGATATCAATGTGTCACGCAACTTAATTTTTTTTTTTCTTTTTATTTTTTTAACTTTTAGTTGTTTTTTTCTTGAATATTGATACTGTTGGGTGGTTAACGTAAGGTTGAGATATCCACTGCGACTTTAAAATCTCCGATATGTGATAATACAAAAATATAAGATTTAAATTCACCTCACCCATAGTGTGAATATTAATCTTAGATTTGTCACGTCCTGAGCCCAAGGCATTGACAAATGGCCGTATACCTACAAAATCGAGACCCAATGGACACACAAAGCCTCAATACCTGTCTCACAAAATAAGATATAACAACGTACCAACATCACAGGAACATAAGAATTTAGGGGATACAATAACTAGGTTTACAACTATAATTCATGGAAACTAAAAGTGCAAGGTTCAAGGCTTAAACAAATAACCAGTTCCAAGTTCACAACAGAAGGACTATTTACATGATAACCAACTAGCGTTCGCTCAACGGTCCCCGCTAAGTTATCCACCACACTTACTCCTGATCTGAAAAAGATAAAACCACTATTTATGAGCTTGATAGCCCAGTAAGCAACTACGAAAAATAACAAAAATATATGGATCACAAAAACTCAATAATTTCACAAAACATGCTTAAGTGTGATATTGTACAATAAATAACAGAAATAAAACTCAGATTTCAGAGTATTTCAAACAAATATAATTTTCCAAGTGAACGAGTATATATATCTCCCAAATAACTAATGCCAAAAAACAAAAACCACATAATTCATATATTTAAACTCGTAACCCGAGTCAAATTGTCGAGTTCATTTATTTACCCTCAGTGACCCGAGCCGACTTTTCGACGCCGTTATTCTCCACCGACGTGAAGGTGAGAAACTATAGTTTTTATCGAAATCGAGTACATGTCAACACGGTCAATGTTTAACCCCTAGTGACATGGTTATTGTAAAGTTAATTTGAGGACTACTGACAAGGTTCCTTTGCGTATATCCCGCAAGTGCACGGGTTTGTCGAAGTAATAATCCCGTGAGTGGCGTCGAATCCACAGGAGTAGGGAGTAAAAATACTTAATTCGATTCTTAGCTATGTGGGAAATCAATAGTGATAAGTGTGAAAATGATTCAATTCTCAACAATAAAAAGCAACAAGTAAGAGAGCAAAAGTAAAGAAGCGGGGTAAGGCAATCGATAAAGATGGGGTACTCGGATAATGTCCGCCTAGGATAATCATTTCAAGTGCAAGAACCCTCTATTATGCTCTAATCAATGGAATAGTGAGTCGTGGAAACCTTAATTACATAGTCCCAAATCTAAGGTCAACTATGTCTAACCCTACACACTGTCCCGGAGGAGAAATCGAACAATCTCAACACTCGCACTCGCATAGGGGTTGCAAACGAGCTCTAGGGATTCCAAGTGATAAATCGCTTTCTAATTATAGACCCTAACCCTTTGGTCCGTGGGAAGGTCCCTAGCCA
Organism: Dioscorea cayenensis subsp. rotundata; assembly: GCF_009730915.1. Lineage (NCBI taxonomy): Eukaryota > Viridiplantae > Streptophyta > Magnoliopsida > Dioscoreales > Dioscoreaceae > Dioscorea > Dioscorea cayenensis. The sequence continues at coordinate 11,106 of NW_024086897.1, read as the reverse complement.
CAATTAAGCCCCTAGATACTAAGATCACCTCAACGCTCACCCATCGCACGACGAACTAAGCCCCAATGGAGGGTCCTCCCTTAGACCATTCACTCTATTACGGCCGCAAAGAACTCCGGTGAACGGATGTAGAATTTATCATGTCGAGGGAAAGGGGGCCCTCCCTATACCTCCTCGACTCACCCTCTCAACCCTCTCCAACCTAGCTTTTGTCTAACGCTTGTGGTGTGTCACTCACTCACAAGGTTACCAACAAGAACTTTCAACCCCTAGTGTCACTCTAGGGAAATGTCCATACAATCAAGCATTCAAGGTTGGAACTCACAATAAACATCAATTAATTGAAAGCATAATAAAGAGATTCAATGAAATGAATACATCCTAGGGTTCACAAATACCCAAGTACCCACTAGGGGTTTAGCTCTCCATGGAGCTAAATACAATCAAAAGAAATCGAATGTAAAACCAATGAATCCATAAAGAAACCCCTCGATGGTCGTGTCGATGGTCTTGTGGAGAGTCCTCTACTGGCCGCAGGGATCCTTTGTCCGGCCTAGGATACACCTCACGGACGGCGTCGACGAAAGCTCTCCCAATAACCTTCTTCCAAAACCACGCGCTGGCATGTCGAGTCAGTAGAACCTCTCCAAAACCCTAGCCAATACCCTCAAAACCCTAGCCAAGCCCTCTCGTAAGTTGGGAAAAAGATGGAGAAAAAGAATACCAAAAATCGGGGCTGAATCGACTTTTAAATAGTGCCGGAATCGGGCGACTCCACCAAGTGCGACGCCTCACTGGCGTCTGAATTTCCACACGGGCAGTAATTTCACACGCCTGTGGATTCTCTAAAACTCGCTATTTTTGGCCTACTGTAAACAAGAATCGCTATAGTGTTAGCTACAGTGATCTCGTCAGCAGATCTCGCCAAAAACACTCCCCGAATCCACTTTTCATCGAAAGTTAACATAAATGGGCACACGCTTTATGCTGCGTTGATCGCTTTGCTTCTTCAATGACGACGGATAAGTTGATGGAGATCTTGTTCTATGTGCATAAGTCGGAATGCTTGAGTGTTATCGCCTTGTGCCCTCCAAATGGTTGGGCAAACTCAAATACGAGGAGGTTGGCACACACTCTAGCATCTCACACCTGACCTATGTCTTCGCGTTTGAACCTTAGCAAGATTCCCTCCAAAAATAGGTGCATTATGATCCACATTGGCCTATTTCCTTCATACCTGCCTCACAACCCTACTCCGCATAAAAAGTAACATAAAACACACATATTACATCGTAAAACTTGAGAAAAGTAATGCTCAACATAAGGAAATGAACGCTCGCATTTATAGTCGCATAGCTAACTTTATCAACTCATGTAGTTACTATATCAAAATATGTCGGGTCCAAAAATCATTGTCAATGCAAAAATAGTGCACTTTTCGGTGATCCTCTTTTTCTAATGAAAAAAATAATTCTAATTATTACAAAATAATAATGACTTAACTTAATCAATGATTAAATCGCAATATATTAATAATCTAATCCGTAAAAACAAATAATGAATACAATTTAAGTAAACATAGTTGACAACTCAATAATTAATCCGGTAAATGATTAAGTATATAAGAAATCCATCACTGAGTTTCTGGTTAAGAATTTTAATAATGAATCTCAAACAATTCAGTACTTCACAAATAAATAAGGTTTATACAGTTTCAGAATAAAACAAAATAAGTATATCATATAATAATTAACTGAACAGTTGCTGACAAAACATGTGATACATAATTTATTAAATTATTAGAAATTAATTAATTAAATAAATGAATAAATACATGAAAATTTTGTAAATTCTGACTGAAGGTATGGACAGCAGTCAAAACCAAAGATAATAAATTAACCTATCATTTTTTTAACAGTAAAACTCAAAGTAATTAAATAATTATGTAGATCGTTGTCGGTAATAAAAAATTTAATATATACATATACATGTTTATATGTGGTTTACTTACCTGAAAACATTTCTAAGCTATAGAACCCACTTGGTCACTAAAATCAGAATTCGAACAAAGGCCGTAAAATATGAACATTACACTTTGACTTAGATTTCCCAATTTAAATAAAACAATAACCATTAGCTAGCAATTCACAGGGCTCTAAGATACTAAACAAGCAAGTTCAAAAAAATAATCTATGACCAAGATCAACCCTACATTAACCAAATAGCCAGTTGCAATAATTTAACTACTATTTATAACAAGGCTGTGCAAGGAGTTAATTCTTATAATGATAGGAAATTTTATAACAACTAACAATTACAGCATACAAATATGTATATCTACACCCACAATGACAATTGGGTGGCGAGTGAACTATTCCGAGCATCCCATATATATCTATATATGTATCCATATATATATAGATATATATATATATATATATATATATATATATATATATATATATATATATATATATATATATATATATATGCATGTAAACAAAATACAAGGCTTCAACGAAACATGTGCATTCATTGGATAGCATGGTTACCCTTAACCCTACAATAACCCTATTGACAACCTATACTAGCTTTTGAAAATAACAATGCAAATGATAAAATTACTTTCCAGATTTTTTTCTTCATATGGTCCTATGCTTTTATTGACCACTTCACTAAATTTCCATTCTCCCATCAAATCATTTGTCCATAAATATAAACAACCAGCAAGCTCCCATAAATATAAAATCCTTGATAATTATTGCATTGCGTTTAATTTCATAAAAATCCCACTTCACAAACTTTTCTTAACAAATAATCCCCAAAAATCAGTGACCAATCTATTGATAAAATTATGCAGTGATTCACTGAATACATAAATAAAATGTCACAAGTCATGCTTGAAATTTCTCTTCTTTGCTTTTCCATCTCCAGACACCGAACACAATTTAACCCTAAGAAAATATCAAAGCATACAAATTCCTATACACATAAATCATAATCTATCGATTCAATGGATTCAAGCGTCTCAACAACAGTTAAGAAAGGGGAAAAAATACATGATGCATTTTTGAAGGATAAAACCAGGTACTCTCCTAACCACTCTTCAAAACCCTAGAACATATTAAAACAAAAAAGGGAAACCCTAACCATTAAGAAGTCACAATCATAACTAATAAAAGATAGCCAAATCGGAGAAGGGAAAAGGAAACCTACCACAAATACTCCTAGACGAGCACTCGACACGAATGATTTTCTCGTCCTTGCCACACACCCCAAAAGTTGATCAACGAGTGAGAGAGGAAGGCTATGAAGTTCTCTGGTTTTAATAATTTTATTTTTATCACGTAACCACTAACGGTTACCAGGAACGTGGGGGCTCGCGATCTTTGAAAAAATAAGGTTGGTTTGAAATTTAAAAAAAAATTTTAAACATGAAAAGAAATTAAATACGAATGGGGTCCACAAACCCCCCTCCCTTTTCAAAAGAGTTTAGTCCTCTAGACTCTCACCTGACCGTCACTACAAATATGCATATTTTTCCCGCATCTCCGATTCCAATTCCCAAGTAACCTCGCGCTCTGTGTGATTGGTCCATTGAACCTTGACATAAGGAATGATCCGTCTTTTAGTATTTGCTCCTTGAAATCTATAATCTTTATAGGTCGCTCATCATATGTCATATCACTGTTAAGCTCAAAGTTGGAGAACTGTATCACATGATCAGGATTCGATGTGAACTTCTTCAACATTGAAATATGGAACACATCATGTACTCGAGAAAGTGATGGTGGTAGAGCCAGCCGATATGCCACATCACCAATGCACTCCAATATCTCAAATGGACTGATAAAACGAGGGCTAAGCTTCCCTCTAATACCAAAACGGATAACTCCTTTAGTTGGAGCTACTCTCAAGAACATGTGCTCATCCACCTGGAACTCCAAGGTTCTTCTTCTATTATCTACAAACTCTTTTGCCTGTTCTGAGCTGTCCGCAAACGATCTTTGATCAAGCGTACTATCTCTACTGTCAACTACACGATCTCTGGGCCCAACAATCTGCGCTCTCGCACATCATCCCAACAAATAGGTGACCTGCATCTCCTGCCATATAGTGCCTCATAAGGAGCTATCTGAATACTTGCCTAATAGCTGTTATTATAAGAAAACTCTATCAAAGGCAAATGTCGATCCCAAGAACCCTAAAATCAAGCATACACGCTTGAAGCATATCCTCCAGAATCTGAATTGTCCTCTCAGACTGCCCATCTATTTGTGGGTGAAAAGCTGTGCTAAATGTCAATTTGGTTCCCAACGCTTTATGTAAACTCTTCCAGAAGTGTGCCACGAACCGTGTATCTTGATCTGACACAATAGTGATAGGAACACCATGAAGCCTCACAATCTAATCAATGTACGGCTCAGCTAACTTCTCTAAAGTCATGCTAGTCCTGGTAGCCAAGAAATGAGCAGACTTTGTTAACCTATCTACCACCACCCACACACTGTCAAAACCTTTACTGGTTCGAGGAAATCCAGACACAAAATCCATTGCAATATTCTCCCACTTCCACTTAGGAATGGGAAGAGGGTGAAGAAGTCCTGCTGGTCTCTGATGCTCCACCTTAACCTACTGACAGGTTAAACATTGTGCCACAAATTATGCAATCTCCCACTTCATGTTATATCATCAGAAAGTACTCTTCAGGTCCTTGTAAATTTTTGTGTTGCCAGGATGAACCGAATAACCGGTGTAATGGGCTTCTTCTAAGATTTCCTTCTTTAACTAGGAGTCATTTGGAACACAAATCCAATCTCCAAACCTCACTGAACCATCCAGATGGATCCTGAACTGAACTTGAGTGCCATCTTCTATCTCCTATCGAATCTTTTGGAAATAGCTATCTTCTGCTTGTGCTGCTTTAATTCTCTCCAAAAGTATAGGCCGCACCACTAAACTTGTTAAAGACCTGCCTGCACCCTGCAAGATCACCTATAGCTCCATCCTCCTCATATCCTCAAGAATTGGCCTTTGGGAAGTAATCAACACAGCTACACTGCCAAAACATTTCATGTAAAGTGCATCAGCCACTACATTTGCCTTCCCAAGATGGTAACTAATAGTTAGATCATAATCTTTCGGTAACTCCAGCCATCTCATCTATCTCATATTCAGCTCCTTCTGAGTGAAAATGTATTTAAGGCTCTTATGATCAGTGAATACTTCACAAGCCTCTGCATACAAGTAATGCCTCCAAATCTTTAGAGCAAAAATTACTACAGCTAGCTCCAAATCATGGGTGGGATAATTTACCTCAAAAGGTTTTAGCTGCCTTGAGGTGTACGCCACCACATGTCCATTCTGCATCAAAACACACCCTAAACCAGTCTTGCAAGCATTACTATATATGATAAACCCTCCACTAGGAGACAGAAGTATGAGAATAGGTGCAGATACCAGCCGGTGCTTCAACTCTTGAAAACTCTGCTCGTACTGATCAGACTACTGAAATTTTGTTTCTTTCCTTGTAAGCTTTGTTAATGGTGCTGCTAAGACTGAGAACACTTCCACAAACCGTCTGTAGTAACCAGCTAACCCCAAAAAACTACAAACCTCTATTACACTGGTTGGCCTCTTCCACCCAACAATCGCCTCAACCTTCTTGGGATCAACAGAAATACCGTCCTTGGTTGTAACATGACCAAGGAAAGCTACCTTGTCCAACCAAACCTCACTCTTCGAAAATTTTGCAAACAACTTCTTCTCCCTCAAAATCCCCAGCACAATCCTCAAATGCTCTTCATGCTCTTCTCGGCTTTTTTAATACACCAGAATGTCATCAATAAACACAACAATAAACCTATCCAAGAAAGGCTGGAAGGCTTGATTCACCAAATCCATAAAAGCAGTTGGTGCATTCGTCAGCCCGAACGACATTACAAGAAACTCATAGTGCCCATAGCGAGTTCAGAATGTAGATTTTGGCACATCTTCCGGCTTGATCTTCAACTGGTGGTATCCTGATCTAAGGTTGATCTTGGAAAATACTTGGGAACCCTGCAACTGATCGAAAAGATCATCGATCCATGGTAGTGGATATTTGTTCTTCACTGACACCTTGTTCAACTCTCGGTAGTCGATGCACAACCGTATCGTGCCTTCTTTTCTCTTCACAAATAACACTAGAGCACCCCACGGAGAAACACTAGGCCGAATAAAACCCTTCTCTAAAAGTTCCTCCAGTTGTTTTTTTTTCCTTCACAAATAACACTGGAGCCATGGAGAAACACTGGGCCGAATAAAACCCTTCTCCAAAAGTTCCTCTAGTTGTTTCTTCAGCTCCTTCAATTCAGCAGGTGCCATCCTATAAGGAGCATTAAAAATGTGGCTGGTTCCTGGAACTAAATCAATAACTAATTCCACTTCTCTGTCTAGAGGTAGACCAGGGAGATCTTCAGGAAAAACATGATGAAACTCACTAACCACTAGAATATCCTCTAACACTGGCCCTTCTAGTTTTTCATCAACCACTGTGGAAAGAAATCCCGCGCACCCACCTAAAAGTATTTTCTGAGCTTGTAAAGCGGAAATCACATGAGGCGGTGACGCAGACTCACTCCCTTGAAAGGTGAACTCTGCTTCTCCAAGGATTTTAAAGACTACCTTTTTTGCGTAACGATCGACTATAGCATGCCAAGCGGATAAAAAAATCCATTCCCAAAATAATATCATAATCACTCATGCTCATAACATGCAGGCGAGCTAGCAACTCATGAGTAGTAATAATAATCGGACAATTCTCACAGGCTCTATCAAGAACAACATCGACTCCCACAGGGGTGGTGACACACAAATCATATTCCACAGTTATAACAGGCAAGGCATGCTTACGAATAAATGCAAACGAGATAAACGAATGAGTAGCTCCAGAATCAAATAATGGCCAAGCATATACAGAATAAACTGATAAGGTACCTGACACCACTGCATTAGAAATATAGGCATCCTCCTTAGTCATCGCATAAACACGTCCCTATGTCTTCGGCCTTCCTGTCTTCTGATGAGTTGAGGAAGATGGTTGCTCACTGATCAACTCATTTCCGACCTGCTGACCTGAGGAAACTTGAAGCTTTGGTGCAGGCACATACCTAGAGTTTTGTCCACTGGATGCCCTCTAGTTTATAATTTGCAATAGGTTAAATTTTGAGTGGAGGTTTGAAAATTAAAAACGTAAATTTAAACATCATTTTGCCACCTGGTTCAATGTATGTAACACCAAAAAAAGCCTTAAGGCTTAGAATAGTTGTTTGATTTTTTTAATGTTTCAAAAGATGAATAGCATGAAAAAGGATTTATTAGTTATTTTTGCATGTCAAACACGAAAAAAACGCCAAATAACTTTGAAAAATCATTTAAAAAAATAAATATTTTCACATAGTTAGCACCTTTACATTAATTGAGCAAGTGATTTGATGACGCTGGTTGTTTTACTCCTATTTAAAAAATTACGTTTATTTAAATAAAAATTTCTTTTTAAATATATTTTTTGTAATTATAATGTAGCGCACCATATCAATATTGTGGCTCTCAGCCTAATTTTTCTTAAATTGAATATATTTCCTTTTTCTTCTTATACAAACTCAGCTCACACACATACAAACAAAGAGATTTAAAAGCAGGGGCAATAAAAGAGTTTATATATAGATTGTTTGATGTGATGACACTAAACAAATTAAAGACTGCAAACGAAAAAAATCTTATAAAAGAATCTATTTAGTTAAGTTTAGCTATATATTTTGCCAACATGAACTAAATGAAAAATGAATGCATTGCTTTGACAATATAATGGCGAGTTTGACTTGTTTTGTAATTATAACATTAATAATGATGATTTACATGTTAAAAAAACATGTTTGAGTTTTTTTAAATAAAGTTGGCAAGCCACAGTCTCCTCCAAAGGTAGAACAAGATGGTGGTAACATTAGTTGAATGTAAACGATAAATTTAAAAAATAAAGGTGAAATATGTAGATTATTTTTTTCCCAAAAAAAAAAAATTAATCATTGTCATCTACTTCTCTCCTTCCATATTTTACTTCTTTTACCCATGATATTACAACAAAATTATTTGACTAATTATGTGGGTAAACTTCGTTGCAAACAAATTAATGCCAATTCATAATAGTTTTGTGATGACATTCGCCCAATCAAATAACTAATTTATAAAAAAATTAATTTTGAAATTATATGTATTTTCATAAAAATGTGTGTAATACACCAACTTTAGATTTAAAAATTAACACATTTGCAATACATTTCACACATACTATATTCACAAACTAACGCAAATTTATGGACTTATATCAAACTAATTTCCATAATGTTATCAGGAATGTTATCATCAATTGGCTTTAATAGAAAAGAATTATAATCATGAAGTAAATTTTTAAAAAAGTATATTTAAAAACCATCAAACCAATGGACACTCGTCACCATTATTGTCATCAATCTCGAAACTAGGGCTATCTTCTTCTTCCTCTTCTTCATCCTTCTTATCAGTAAAACCATCATCATTATCATTATCAATTTTATTAATTAATACTAAAAAATATCAAAATTATAGATGAATATACCTCACTCAAATTCTCACTCAAATTATGATGTTATACATAGACTGGCACCACAGGTCAGAGGTCTTCAATCTAATTTACTCATCATCAATGAAGAAAACGGGATAGATTGGAAGAGCCCTTGGTCTCTTCAACTGTAGGAACCCATAGAAAAGCCCTTGGTATCAACATTGTACATAACAGTATCTCTAACAATCATATATTTGAGGGAGGTAACAAACAAAATGGAATCGGTCACCAAATCACAGTTAATTTCTTTAAACCCATTTAAGTGATCATCATAGATATATTTTCATCCAAATGATAAGAATATAGTCTCTACTTCAGATGTAACTTATTGGTTATGTTATGTGTGCCTCTAATCTCACCATAATTAGTAAATATCTCAAGGTTATATATGTAGTTATTACAATTTTCTTTTATCTCACTTTTAATTAGATAGTATGTCGGGGTTACTTTTTGTATTTTTCTTTTTTTAGGCTTAGGTTGCTTCATATTTTATTTAAACATTGTACTCTTTAAAAAAATAGTGGTTTTTTATTCCCGTTGAAAAATCTTTGGTCTTCCTCTTCTCCCATCTTTCCTCTAAGCCCCTAACAAATTGATATCAGAACCTTTGTCCCGCTTCTTGAGTTATTTTTGATTCCCATTTCACGCATTCAATTAGTGATTTGGTAGTTTGGTTGTATTTTTTAATGAATCTGATAATGTCAACCAAATTTGATATTGAGAAGTATGATGGTATGACAAGTTTTGCACTTTGGAAAGTGCGAATGATGGCTATCTTATTGAATCAAGACGTGAAGGAAGCTATATTTAGGCAAGACATATTGGCGGGGAAAATGGAGGATAAGGATTGGGAGATGCTTGATGATAGAGTGCTCTCGATTATCCTGACAGAAAGTTTAGCAACCAGTGAATGGAAGAAGTTAGAGGAGACCTATTTGCAAAAATTTGTCATAAATAGATTACAGCTGAAGCAACACTTCCACTCTTTGAAGATGATAGAAGATACACCTATTAAGGCCCACATCTTATATTATACCACTCTTCTTAATGAGATGGAGAAGACTGGTATTAAGGTGGATGATGAGGATAAAGCCATGGTCTTATTGAGCTCCTTGCCCAAGTCGTACAAGGGGTTTGAGGAGACCATACTCCATAGTAGGGGGTCACTTACCCTTGATGATATGAACTGTAATTTTCTAATCAAGTCGGATTTTTACAATAAATTAACTATGACCAATGGTAGCCATCATCATGATGTTGGCTTATTTATGGAAAGAGGAAGACAAAAGGAGAGAAACTCATACTTAGAGAGGGCCCGTTCGAAGTCCATGTTCAAAAATTTGATTTGTAACTATTGCAAGAAGAAGGGATACATTGAGGCCAACTGTTTCAAGATTAAAAATAAATAGAAGACAAATAAAAAAGGTGCTTCCTCGAGAGAGGCTAACATAGTTAAAAGTGATACTAATGATGTGCTTTATGTGGTAGACAGGAGGAATAAGTTTGAGCAAAATTAGGTTATGGATATTGGGGCTTCTTAACACATGACTCCCAATCGAGAGTGGTTTGACACACATGAAACAACTAGTAAATGAGTTCTTTTGGGCAATGATCACGTTTGTAAAGTTGTTGGTGTTAGGATAGTAAAGATCAAGATGCATGACGAGATGATCCATACTTTGATGAGTGTGAAGCACATCCCATATATTATGAAGAACTTGATCTCGTTGGGTGCTCTTGAAGATGTCGGCTAAAAGTTACAAAGTGAAGGTGGAGTTCTTAATGTTGGGGCTCTCACATTGATGAAGGCAAATAAAGTCAGTACATTGTACTTTTTTACAAGGCTTGATATTATAGGCTCGGCTGGCATTGCTAGCTCTACCTCATATTCAAACAACACCAAATTGTGGCATATGAGTGAACGTGGGGTGACGATATTGAGAAAAAGAGATCTGTTGTATGGTCAAAGTACATGCAAGATGGATTTTTGGGAGAATAATGTGTTTGGAAAGCAAAAGAGACTTTGTTTCAGCATGACCATTCATAGCGCGAAGGTACTTTGGATTACATCCATTCAAAAGATAATAGTTCTCATTACATGTTTTTGTTGATTGGTGATTTTTCAAGAAAGGTTTGAGTTTATTTCTTGAAAGAAAAGAGTGAAATATTTGCTACTTTTAAGCAATCAAAAGCTCTTATTGAGAACAAAATAGGAAAGAAATTCAAGAGGTTGAGAACCGATAATTGTTTAGAATTCTGTAAAGAGAAACTCAATAAATTTTGCAAGGATGAAGCGATTGCTCGGCATCGGATAGTTGTTGGTACTCCATAATAGAACTATGTGCTTCAATGGATGAATTAGACCCTTCTCAAAAAGACTCGATGTATGCTTTCTAATGCAAGTTTGGGTAAGGAGTTTTGGGAAAAAATGATTAACGCCGCATGTTAGTTGACTAATGGATCTC
>NW_024086896.1:0-55790 GCF_009730915.1 Dioscorea cayenensis subsp. rotundata | reverse complement strand
TTCAGTTACATTGCTAAACATCTAGAAGGTCATATGACAAGAGTTAAATGATTAAAATATCAAAAGTATGCCATTCAAGCATCCATAATAAAAAAAAATTTCATATAGAAACAGTTCTAACATACGCTGATATTGTGTTTTGGATTAAACATGATTCAGCTAATATAGATTTGTAGGATGCAACAGGATCCTGCTTGAAACTCATTACACTCTAGTTTGCCATCACCACCATGACAATGCACAAGTTGAATTACGTTCTAACAGAATTTTGTTATTAATTAGTTACCCTTCACAATTATGTTATCCTAATGTACTATTTGATTTTGCAAAGAATTGACAGATAAGTAAATCAAAACTAGGTACAAAGTACAGACCAAGAGTGTCCGCTTGTCAACATTGTCTTGTTCTTGAGCTAGCCGTGTGTGAATCGTCTTAATAACTTCATCCATCTCATTTAGCTTTGGGGCCATCAACTTACTGAAAGTACATGAGTACATCCAAATAATCTCACAATTCAAATTTTCAAAATGCTAGTAGAAGATAAATACTACAAAGATAAGATACTACCAAGTAAAACAGAAGATTTACCTCTGCCGCCCACCAATATGTCCAACATGATCTAAGCCAAGATAGTGAAGAATCTAGAAGAAGAATTTTAATGAGAAAGATACTAATGGATAAAAGCTACTCAGACAATACAGATTGAATGCAATGCGTCTCACCAGCCAATCATACTCATTATAAAATTTTACAATACATCAACAAATTAATCAAATTTCCAACCCTGTGACTTTTCACATGATGAAAGGCAATCTAATTAGTAAGGCCAACTAAGCCAATTCAGATCATGGAAAATATAATATATATATATATATATATATATACATACATATATATATATAAACCTAGCAAGTCTTGTCTGGTTGATGTAAATCACGATATATGACTAAAATGTTCTATATGGTAAACATTGATATTAAGGATCATGTCCTTAATATAGAGTGTTGTCACTGACTTATGATTATTATAAGTTGAAGCGTTATGACCAAAATCTTTAAAGAAAACCTATGTTCACCACGCATGAGAAGAAGCCTTTCAGATTCAAAGCTCTCATAATGAATTTCATTTGTTACTAACCAAATACCATTATTTTAGAATTTTTGAAGTTCCATGTAGCTTTCACATGACCAAAATATCACCAATGTGCCAATTTTTCAGACAAAGGTTAGGAAAGCACAGCATTACAATCTCCATATAAAGCAAAGATTCTCTTATAGGCATTTACACGGAGGTGTCAATGAAGTAAATGAAAACATGCACCACAAGAAGTCATACACTTCATACTTCTACATAGTTTAGGCATGTGCCATGATCTCAAATAATCAAATTGCAATAGCAATATAGGAGTAAAATCAATTACTAGTATTTGATTAGGTGACTGTCAAACTAGGTTCCGTAATTCAAGTTTCTCTTTCATTCATAGCTAAAGCTTCCGGAGCAATATTGTAAAATGTGAATATAGCACAGCCTACTCACAATGGTGATTAAAGGCGATACCCAATTACTCATACACAATGGATACAGCATATGAGTCTCTAACAACTTGCATAAACTGATATTACTGCCTAATTGCATGTACCATCCACCACCAATGCAATAGAAGTCATGAATAGAAATTACAAAAATAATATGCATGCTCAGGAATTGAACATTATCACATATTAACAGAGATAAAGTAAAAATGGAATAGTACTCTGGATAAATATTGACATCAATTTATTTTTATTAGAAGACATGAGTTAACAAGTAATAGCTTCAACGAAAATGTATCTAGGGAAGCAAAAGTGATATAGACTGGTACCAGAAGACTCCAGTCATTAGCAGCAAGCTCAGCCTCCAAATGACGAGTGACATTGTAATCAACTTCAACTGTATCCTTTACCTGATTGAGTGACAATGAACCATAAAAATAAAAATAAAAAAAGAGGCCTAAGCAATAAAGATGATAAGAATAAGAGCTTCAGCATTAGAATGAGAACAAAATGACACGCATTTACTGATATAAGATAATAAAATAAACATACAGAAATGAGACATGGATACAAAAAGTGGGAATATTGCTAAAAGTGTCAAGTACAATATTATACATTTTAGATCACTAAAATATACAGACATTTGAAAATCTATTATCTGGAAGCTAACTCCGACAGGAAAACAATCATTTAAATCTCTGTTCATGACTCCTTTCATTGGTCAGTGAGCATGATATTCCATTTAAGACACATAGCAAGCTTAACTAATAATTCAGAAGCTAACATTACCAAAAGTCTTTAATGATAACTCATCCAAAAACCGCAGACAAGTAAACAAACCATGTTTTCAATAAGCTACAAAGTTTATGGGTTGCCATAATCAAGGTTTAAAAAGGCGAAAGGCGTACTTGAGGCGTTTTGCTCTTATGAGGCGAGGCGTAAGCCTCGAGGCGATCCGAGGCGTAAGCCTCAACAAAAACTTAAAAAATATAAATGATAATTCATAATATAGACTAAATAATCATAACTTGTAGATAATGAATAAAGAATAATGGTTAATGTATATTAATTATTAGTGTTAAATTAATATTTAAATTATAAACATATTAAATATTTTTATAATTTTTATTATCATCTTTGATATATTATTAATATATATATTATATAATTAATTTTTTTTAAAATAATCTAATTAATGGATAATGATTTGATGATTATAATTTATAAGTTTGTAAAAACCCTAGCCTCCATCGTCCATTGATAATGATAATGATTGATATTATTTAAATTATAAATATTTTTAATAATTTTTATTAACATTTTGATATATTATTATATAATTAATTTTTATTTTTCAAATAATCTCAACCGTTGAATCGTTGATAATGGTTTGATTTGTAAACCCTAGCCCACGCCGCCACCATCATCATCCGCTCAAAGGCGTGTCCCGCTCAAAGACGCCTGCCGCCACCATCATCACCCGCTCAAAGACGCGCCCGCTCAAAGACGCGCCCGCTCAAAGACGCCAGCTCGCAACCTCGAGTGCTCCCGCATCCTCTCCGACCTCCGCAACAACCGTCCCCTTCGGCCCTTAGTTCTTAGCCATTTTTTTGTTGCTTTCTGAGGGGCGTGACGCCTCTTGAGCCTCGAGGCGACGAGCCTCGAGGCGGAGCGCCTCACCCGGGTCGAGGCGTAGCTCGCCACCGGCCATGGAAGCGTATGCCTCGAGGCAGCCGCCACCGCCTCGCCTTGAGGCGCGCCTCGAGGCGTACGCCTCAATCGCCTTTTTAAACAATGGCCATAATCAATATATGTCTGATAATAGAAATTATAGCAATATTTTATCTTAACTGACCAAGGAATAAGTTTATGTTGTATAATGAGAAATATATATTCCCTTTTTGCTCTCCCACACTAACTAGATTCATCAACATTTTTGTCATGCTAATGTCGAGACAAATCTAATAAACATATGAGTAGACAAGGAAAAAACCACAAAGTATGTCAGTTATGAAAATGTTTTAGACTCACAAAAAAACTGCTCACTCCATCTTGTCTTGAAAATAAACCTGGAAACAATTTAATCCATGTATTATCCCCAAGCATCACTAATTTCCAACCAATGCGATAAAGCTGATCTGCGAACATGATAGATTGAGAAACATGAATGTCCAATAATAGAAAAGCATTGTCCTTCTGGAAAAAGATCATATTATGGAATTAATATCCGTGCTAACCAAGTAGATTGTCATCTAAAAAGGCTTGGGTGTTAAAATTGAATGCCACATCTAGAAAGCCTCCAATCGCACCAGAAACCATAGCCTGTAATATAGACATATGGGTCTCAAGTCACTTAAACACTATAAACACACAAAATAAAATATATGACCTTTAGTCGAGGCATGGTCACAGTAGGAGGTGAAGCTTTTGCATGGTATGCTATTGCCTCTCTTTTCAATAACAAAGATTGTGTGTAGGGCATCGCCTCCATCATGGCCTTACTTGGACGGCTATCACCTCTACCCAAAATGAATTCAGCAGGTAACCCATCAACAACCTAAATTGACAGGATATATTAATAAGGAAAAAGGATGAACCCAGTCAACTAAAAACAGTATACCACCTGAACAAAAAACTTACTATCCATCAGAAGGCAACTGTTGTTGAACAGTTGAAACATACCATCAGTACAAGACGATCAAATGTCGGAGGCATTTTAGATAAATCCTATAGCAAAAAAAAAAACATTCATCAGAAGGAAGGAATGTCAAAGCAGGATCAGGCCAATGACATAGGCAAGTAATAGCAAATGATTCCAAGAAGAAACTAGGAAATTATGAAAAAAGTCTTCAGATCATAATACATATTGGATAGATCCAAACAACAAATCAATAAAGCTGAAAAAATTTTAAAGGATAAGCACCCAGAAACATTAAAGCCTTATTTTGTACAAAACTGACTGCTGCAATTAATCCATAATCAAAGTTAATACAACAAAAAAAAGAGCAAGGCATTTAGAAATGTAATTCATGTTACTAAAAAGTAGAAAATTATCTAACTCAGAAGGGAGAAAGAAAAAAAAAGAGCAGTTTTTGACAATATGCCAACATCAATATAAAAAAATTTACAAAAATTTTAAAAAAATCACCAACCGCTGAAACATAAAATTTATTCACAAAAGACATCAAACAAAGAAGTTTTCCCAATAACCACATGGCACAGTAGTATAATCCCATAACAAATCCCATAAATCCACTTACTGGTATGTCTAAAGCATAATAAGCGCAGAACTATGTGGAAAATAATGCACAACCACATCAATGAAAAGCAATTCCATGTCATAACTTGGATTTAAAATCTTGAGAATTAAATTATTTCAATTGAAAATTGTGATACACTAAACTGAAAAATGTTCTATCTTACTATCAACGGAAAAATGAAAATATATGCGGAGACTCTCCCAATATCTTTATGTTTTATGCCAAAGGACAAATTCAAAAATAAATACTTATATAGTTTTGATTCTATGAGGAATATATGGCACAGATAATCATGAAAAAATCCAAGGACCAAGCTAACATGCCACAGTTAGATGAAGCCATAATGATGCGAATCAAATATCCATTCCCCTTCTCTCAAAAATGTGTTATTGGATATTAGTGTGTCAAAAAGTTAGCACTTTAGTAACATAAATATGCTTCCCACTATGCTCCAAGAAACTAGCATGCTTGCAATTCTCTTCATATCCTGATCAAGATAATATCCAAACATCAATTGCCAACTATATTAGTGTTTGAACAAGATTGTTGGATTTTCGTTCGCATGTGGCATTAATTACATGAAAACAGTCCGTAAAGTTGTTATATTTCCCTTCAATCATAATTTGACATATCAAAAAGTGTCATTCACGATCAAAATCCTGTCCTCCTGGAGCATCAAAAGGCCCCTAAAGCAAAACTCTGGCCATCTAATCAAAAATGGTTTGAAACCTTGCTCTTATGAACACAATCTATAGGTCTTAAGCTAATCTCTCTATGTGGGTATAAAATTCTCAAGTAAAAATTCAAAAAAGCTAAAATATCGGACCTTCCACCAAAATCAAAAGTCACATCAAATGAAATCAAGAATCATAGAAAAAGAAAAACGCAAAGAACAGAGGCAAGAACCAACCCTATACAACGATTTAAGCTGATCAGGTGGGAGATCAACCGCCTCAGCATTCACTTCCGCGTCGCAACTCGGCACCCGATAACTCTCCAGGCCACTGTAAAAGACTCTAACTTTCAGTAAATAGTTTCAAGAAACTCCTCTCCCAAGACTGGTTCCCCGATCTTTTCTCTCAAAACAAGAAAAACAGATCGAAAAACAAACCTGATTCCATGGGAGGTTGGGCTTGACGGGAAAGAAGCCGATGCCGAAAAGGGAAAGGACCAAGGATCTGGAGAATGAGCGCGGCGAGAGTCCATGAAGCGAGACGAGCGCAGGACATGGACGAAGCCATGGAGCTTTGGAACAACTGGAACAACTTCTCTACTGCGCCTCCGATTCAGTAGAGCAAGAGTACAGAGGAAAGAGGAAATATTTATATATAGGCCCCTCCTTTTGGTCTTATTATTTTTTGGGTATCTTAAATAATTTGTAATTATTCTGGGGACTTATGAGTAGAGATTCAACAATCTGTTTCAGTATTTAAAAGTAATTTTTAATAAATAAGGGCTTAAAAAAGAAAAAAAATTGATTACAAGACTCATTTTCATTTATCACTCCATATTTTTTTTAGGTATAATACCGAATTAGTCCCTCTACTTTCTCTCTTTCGGTCTCCACTCGTAAACGCTTTCCAGTAGTCCTCTCACTCTTTAAAATCTGTTTCATTTACTCCCTTCTACTCTAAAATAGGCCAATTATTGACTGTATTTTTCAAGAATAGAGGGACTAGAAGAGATTAATGGTAGAGAGACTAAATTGGGTCATTTTTAAGAGTAGAGGGATTAGTATGACGCATTTCTGAATAGAGGGACCAAAAGAGAAGAGAGAGAAAAGTAGAAAGACTAATTCGGGTATTATACCTATTTTTTAAGTACCAAATTATTTTTTAATTTGTCTATAATTAAATAGATACTGTACAAATATATACTTTTTTTAAAAGAAAGCAACAAGCTCTATATACATAAGAGATGTGCGCACAGACTAAGAATTAATAGTCCAATCCATGCACTCTCTGTCGGGGATAAGAAGTTTAAACTGCGAGCTCGAACCCACAATCTGTGACCTGTTACCATTATTGCTTCGAACGAGTCTTGAATTCGAGACATTTTAAATTACAAAACGTCAAGTACCATTAGGCTATGAGCCATTTGGTACTTCACAAATAATTTTGAATTACAAACTCTAAAAATAAGGTTTAATGAAAAACTTCATGGAATATCTGTGAGTTACAGTTAATTTCCTACTTATTTGTCTATAATTTTGTTTTTTCTTATGTTTAACTATAGGAATGATAAAATGTTTCTGAACTAATTATAAATGGAAAAATAAAATAAAGGTCATTATAGCATTGAAAGTGCTAGTTTTAACTTTGAAGAATGAAATAGTTAGCATATAGTCAATACTGATATTACTTTTATGAAATATTATAGATTTTAGAGAATCAATTATCTGGACATAATTCACACCTTTGTATAATTGTATGGATGCAAACAATAAAATAGAGAAATCACAACGTTCATTCTAAGAGAAGGAAAATATTTTGTTCACAAGAAACCTTAGCCTGCAACAATCTCAAAGATTTATAATGCAATGAGAGAGTTAATGATTTCCAAAGATCAAACAACTCCATATAGACACACTGCTACTAAAAACTACAAAATTCACTGACAAGCAGCAAACAATCTCCAAAAAATAAGAGCATGAACATATCCACATTAAAGAGTGCCAGCTTGAATGAATACACTGCGAGATGCAAAACAACAAGCTTGGTGTAAAGTGAGGAACAAATGATGAGAAATGCAGAGAATACTGGGACGAGGGGCGTTGATTATGCATTGTAATCATCTAAACCGATGTCTCTCAATGCATCGGTTGCAGCTTCTTTGCAGCTCTCGTGACTGCCCTTGACTCTTCTTATGATCTTCTCAATACCATTACTGAGAAGAATGGTCCTGTGGCAACCAAAACCATTGTTCAAGTTGTCTTTACAAATAGAGTAATTTCTTGTAAAATCATTAGTTATATAACATTTCAGATGCTAATCAACATTTCTGAAAAATATGATTGAAGAGAGCCTCTAACCAGAGTGGATCTTTTCAAGATCTATTTCAGATTACTAGGCATCTACAATACTTGGTTTCAGTAAAATAATTAGTTATACAAGTTTAAGATGCTAATCAAGGTTTCCACAAAATGAGATTGACGAGCCTCTAACCAGAATGGATCTTTTCAAGATCTATTTCAGATTACTAGGCATCTACAAAACTTGGTTTCAGTAAAATTGTTAGTTATACAACATTTCAGATGCTAATCAAGGTCTCCACAAAATGAGATTGACGAACCTCTAACCAGAGCAGACCTTTTCAAGATCTATTTCAGATTACTAGGCATCTACAAAACTTGGTTTCTTAATGGACTAGATATCATGAACACAAGTCATGTTTAAGTGAAAGATCAGAAAGCTCACTTTACAAATGTTAACAAGTGGTGATGATTGATAGCTCAAGGTAGCATACCAAAATTCAGAATGCTACTCACAACCAAACAAGTTTTGTCATACCTATTTTCTGGATTCCTGGCCACAAGATTGCGAATCATGTAACAAGCTTGTCTCTGCATCTGATATGCAGCAGGGAATTTCTGCATTGCTTGGATTGCCAAATCTCCAGCCCCGGCTTCAAGTGCACGAGAAGCATTTTCAGGAGATCTCAATGATAGCACACTGATGATGGACATAATCTACAAAATCAAGGTCATAGTAATGTTAGTATCCACAATTGCAGCCATACACAATACAAAGTGATCATATATTTGACGAACATTATCATCACCATGGCAGCTTTTCTTGGAACACGAAAATTGATTACCTCTTGTAAGACAGATGGATCATCATAGAATTTGGATGATAGTTTGATTAGCCTATCCAGACCGTTCTTCTGGACAATAGCATTCTTGTTTGCATCGCTTCCTGCTAACTTCAAAGAAGAGAGAAATTCATACAATTAGCATGATACTCCAAACCTAAAAAGTAATTTCAATCAAAAGCACATTAGTTGTGATCCAAGCCAAGTCAATTCAATCTGACCTTAGAGAGCAAAGAACAACAAGCTTTAGCCACGGCCTTGTTGTTATATACACTACTATCATCTATACACTGGAGAATCACATCAATGCCACCTTTTGAGGAAATGGATCTGCAAATTTCATCCTGTAAGGTAGAAAAATTTGAGTTGAAGCAGCCAAAAGGGCCAAACTCTTCAATATGCAAGGAACATTGGAGGAAAGGCATAGGGAAATACATAAGATAAATTCAAGTATTGGCATAAATGAATACCAATTGTCAGCAGTTGTGGTATAAGAAATTGGCAATCTAGCATCAGTTGATGATAAAGGATATACACAATGTATCTTGCACACAACCAATTTTATCCTATGAAAATATGCTGAGTATTGAAGTTCACTAAATGCTGCATACAACAGATAGAATTGAGAGAACTTACATTGACAGCAATAGCCTTTAAAGCAATACAAGATGAAAGCAAACCAGAAGAACCAATCCCTTCATGAAAAGCATCCAGAAGAGCATCAGCAATTCCAATTTTAGCAAATCTTCGAGCATATCCATAGACCTGAAATTGACATAGCTAATTAATAGAATGAAGAAAATAAAGTACCCATGCTGACTTGTCAACGGTACCAATGAAACCTTTCACACAATTAATTTATAAAATAAATTAAGACCAGTTCCAAAGACCACACAGAACAATAGTATTCAAGTGTCTTCAACAGTTGAAGGTTTTGCTTAAATCAATAGGAATATTGGTTACCACTCTAAGATAGAAACATAGTTGAAATACTTATTTAGATAATTAGGATATTAGAGAATTACACTTATAAGCAATTCATTATATAACTTGAATTACAATAAGCAGTTCATTCTGTATGTTATTCTATTTTATAAAAACATTTTTAACTCCTTGACATATATGGATACTCATGGTATAAACAAAAATAAACTTCACATAAGGTGATGTCTTACTCACAACATCAAGTCTGTTGGAATTTATATTGGTTTTCCTTGTGTGTACAACCAAAGAGAACATTCAAAAACATTGAGCAAAAGGAATAATCGAGCATCATGTACTGTCTTATGTTACAAACTCAGATTTATACAACATAGTATCATTGTGCTGCATAAGTTTTCAAGAAAAATCCAAATTCTATCAAGTTCCAGCAAGAATTACCAGTTTTAGAATTTATTATTCAGTCATGAAAAGAGACAAGCACAAATGGAAGAATATATGCACCAATAAAGAGGAACAATGTAACAATGGTGAGGAATACACAAAACCACATCACAATCTCACACAAATGGGCCCCTTTTACTAGAAGTGGTCATAAACAAACACATTCCAATTATTATTTTTTATTTATTTTTAATTTTTTTATTTTTGGTATTGGCAAGATCTGTTTCTCATCAAAAAGAAAATTATAATCAAATTTATCTATTTTCTAAACAAAATGAGCAAGTAAAGCACAGAGTGAAAAAAGCAACTTATCTAAGGCTGGATGCAATACTGCGAAACTTTGAGAGCATAAAAAGGTAGGAAGGAGGCTTATGAAAGAACAAAAAAATGCTAAGAAAGAGTGTCTAAGATACAATGCTAGCACTAATTTCAATCATTTATTCACCTGGGAAGCCGCTACACGGTTATCATCAGGAGTGAGAAGGACACGTATAGCATCATATAAGTTTGGTACAGCACCTTTAGGTTGTCCCCTCAAAATATCTAAGAATAATTCTTCAATTGTAAGTTCCACAAACGCCTCCTTGACTATTTCATTACCAGTTGCAGCAGCCACAACAACAGAGAACCCACAATCCAGCAGGTTGGGGTCATCGCTGCTCCTTAGAATGTCCATTGTAATTTTAGGACCATCACCACGCCAGAATGCTTCTCTACTTTGAAAATCTGTGTAATTAAATACAAGCATTAAACCACTTCCTGAATACAATACGATATTCCCCAAACAACCCAAGGTCTAATTAAAAAAACAATAAGTCAAATAATATTCATATTATTCAAATTAAATTATAAAATTCATGTTATCTGGATCAAATTGAACATATGAAGAAAAAATAAAATTAAGGTCAAAAAATGCATCATATTGAGAGGAAGAACGTGACTACAAAACCACAATAACTAAGAAAAAGAATTTGGTTTCCTAAAAGAATAAGATGTCTCTGGATTTTTAATCCCCATCCTTCTTGTAAAAACTTTGTATGAGATACATTATTCCAAGACCATTGAATAATTACCCAAGAGTAATTGAAATAACTAGTATTCCTTTCACCATGCACAAACAACTTCATTTCACCTCCCAAAACAACATAATTCCAAAACAAACAACTTTTAAGCCTCACTACTGCCTCCTTGTGTACTGTGATAACACCATGAAAAAGCTTCTTCATAGTATCTATAACACTTATTAATCACGAACATAGCTACAATTCACATTCTAGTTGTCAATAGAAATCAAAGCCAGAAAACCAAGGAAAAGTTTGCATCCTTACCACGAAGAACAGAACTCATTGCCCGTAATGCAGAAATCAGAATTCTCTCAGATCCATCATGGCAAGTGTCACGGTCCTCCCTACAGCAAGCACCACAAAACGAAACCAACAACTCAATCCCTCCATTCTTCATCAAAATCGACGCATTATCAGCTCCAGATGAGCACAACCTACAAATCTCATCGAAAAATTCCACCATCTCATCAATATCCGAACTTTCCAACACCGAACACTCCAACCGGCCTGACATCTTCTTTAAACCACCCAAGGATCGCATCACGGGATTGTCTTCCACGCGATTTACTCCAGGAACGCACTTCACGATCCCTAAAAAATGGGAAGAGAAATTAGCGCCATGGATGGAATGCGAGGTCGAGAGAGGAGGGGAGACTCACCGGAGAGATGGACACCCTGGAGAGTGAGGGTTTGGACGGCATCTTCGAGGGCCTCTTCGGGATCCATGAAGAGATCGGAGATGTTCTCGGCCACCAGCGCGTCGAACGCTTCCTGCGAGATCGGCCGCCCAGAGGAACCCATCGCTGTTGTTGCTGCCGGAGTATGAGAGAGAAAGAGAGTGATGAACTCTTTAATACGAGAATTTATTATTATTATTATTATTATTATTATTATTATTAGGCATTTTCCTCGGCTACTCATTAGAGTTTTTAAAATTTTATAAAAAATTTTGAAACAATATCATATATAAAATAATATAATTAAATAACTCCTGCCATGAAAGCTATTGTATACCTTGAATTTTAAAAGATTTATGGATATTTAAATTAGGTGTAATTAATGTTTTTCAATTATTAATATTATAATTAATATAAATAAAAACTTAAATGTTATAAAAAATTTAAAATTGTTCCCTGAAATGTTCTCGAAGTAGATTATTATTATTAAGAAATTTAATTATAAATCCTTGATAGTTTAAAAAAAACATACAAACATTCGGACATTTGAATTTTCTAAATAAGGCCCCTTTTTTTTTAAGTATACTTCTTTTTCCATGAGTGTCGCTAACTCTGTCAGTTTATTCTATTTTACAACATATCTTATAATATGTACTTCCCGCTTAATATTTATAGTTTTCTTTATTCATGTATAATCATGTAAGTTTTTCCTTAATATGTTATCTTTTTTACCCTTTAATATTATGAGTTTCTATTTAAAATCTAACGTTTCCATTTAAAATTATGTGTTTCCGCTTAAAAAACTGAGATTCAATCCTATCAATATCAGCACCTTTATGTCAAAAGTAACATGTCAGAAAAATGAAGGACACTCTGGGAATACTCAAAGTCATGGGGTTTTTTTTTGTGAATACTTTAACATCGGATGGATTATTTGTTCATTACAAGTTATTGTTATTATTATTATACTTCTAGTGCTATTTATATGTCTTTTTCTCTCGTTAATTTTTACATGTCCACTTAAAAATAATAAATAATATTTTTTCAAATTTTTTTAATATATATATATATATATATATATATATATATATATTTTAAAAGGTGAATAAACCACTTCAATTAAAAACAAATCCACAACAACAATCCACTAACGCATAGTGGAGAAACAACAGAACAAAACACCTAACAAACCACTAGATGTGGTACAACAACAAAACAACAGAATAAGCCCAGAAACTAGGGACTTTCATAAAGCCCCACACACAAGAAAAATACCTAACCCACTTGCTGAAGCTGACTCTCCACACCCGTGGATCACCACTAATCTCCACCGAATGTGGGCTTAAGAACTCCAAGTTGTTCCGGAAGATGGAAATGAAAACTTCTAGCTTCGCATATGCACCATCTGCAATTGTATCCGAAGTGTCCCCATGTTCCATCTTAATCTTGCTCTTTGGCGATAGACCCCAAACCACTGCTAAAATATGCCATTTAAATCTAGTTGGTGGAGTCAAAGCCAGCATAAAAACAGCATCACTCGCACACCATTCCTGAAAAACTGGCAAATGTAATTTGTAAAGCCCATCTAACTTTCTCTCATCTAGGGAGTATGGAGTTTCAACATCTCCCTCCAACTCCGGCCCATGAAATAGCCCATAATTCACATCAATCACATTTCCAGCTTAGGCATATGACTAGCCCAAGAGCTGACCCACCTCACATAAGACCAATGGATCACCCAACTTCATAGAAAAGTCCAGATTGGATTCTGCTGGGCCTGCCCCAATACCCAGCCCAGCTTCTAAAGCCAATAGGACCTTAAGCTTCTCTCCACACCCACGTGTCACCCCCACCTTTATCTCAACAACCTCCACTGACTTGCAAACCTCACATGCACGAAACACGCCACCTGTCTCAGAAGATTGCGCGCCCTGTAGGCCGAGCCTGCCATCGCTCGACATGGCGATACCTCGAGTTGTGCACCCGAGAATCAACGTCTCTCTCAGTCAACCTCTATTCTCCAGTCCGAACCACACCTAACCATCGGTCCATCTTGGAATTCCAAGATGACTAACAGTCCCAAAAATCGGAACCCTATGGGAGCGTGGCTCATCCATTGTCGAGTGTGCAACTCCGTTGCTGCCGTGGAAGCATGGCTCAACCACCACCGGAAGCTCAACCAACGCCAAACGAGCATCTCCTTTACTGCCGTGGGAGCCAGGCTCCACCATCACCGGGAGTTTGGCCATTACCAAGAAAGCATCTCCGTTGTTACCATGGGAACAAGGCTCAACCACCACCTGTAGCTTACCCGAGGAGACTCCCTTCTTTCCTCGTACTTCCTCTTCCCACCTTGGTAACGTTCTTCTCCTCTCCACTCTATCCTCGTCAGCTCTCTTCGCCGGAGGTAACATGCACTACTTGTCAGTCGCAATAGCTCTTTAGAACCTCACCACTATCTTTAGTATATAGCATCAGAGAGTAAATACCAACTGGCATAAACTTTGGCTGGCCATCAAGGGTGAACACAAGATGTGTCCTAAGTCAAGGAGAAGGCAGGAATGAGTGTGAGTCATACTCCTTCTCCACATTCCAGACTCCATCATCTTCCCCCTCCTCATCCTCGTCCACCAAGCTGAACAGCCTCAACATTCTCCCAACTCTCCTTCCATTTTATGCAAGGTTATGGTCATCCATTTTTTTTAATATATTTAAATGCATTTCAATATTTTGTGAAAAAAACAAACAAGGCACCATTTTGATAAAGTAAATGAAAGTATAATTAAAATTGAGCGAAATTAATAACTTTTTATGGAAAATCTATCAACTAATTTATGAGGCTTTCTTAATAAGAGTAAATCGGTTAAAATTGACATATAAAAAGGGTTAGAAGATTATCTATACGGACTATTAATTTATGGAACAAATGTAAATATTTTTTTATTATATTTAAATTTTTTTATATTAAATAAAATATTAACAATTAAAAAATTGTAATTGCTCTTATTTGTTTCCCTAATAAATATTCATGGCACCTTTCAAAACCAAAGTATTCATATGGTTTCAATAATTTCAATAGTTATTTAATCATAACGTTAAAGTTTTTATTATATATCTATATACAGTATTACCTCAAAATCCTTAAAATTATAAAAAGGTCTTATCTAGAATGAGAAAATTTTCTTACTTCTTATTTAAATGCTTTATTTATCACGATAATTTCAGATTTAACTTGAAATGCACACAATAATCACTAAAAGAAAACGAACTTTATTCCTCTAAACTTTATTCTTTGAAAAAGAAAACACACCTCTTTTTTTATTATCATATTTTAACTATTAATTGAGAAGAAGCCAAACAATTAACCTTCTACATTTAAGTTAGAGTATCTTATCGTTAGGCTTTTGCTATAATAACATGTTCCTTACGCTAATAATTATATCCATTGATATTAAACTAATTACTAATGTTTTTATGTAATATGTGAATTCTTCTATCAACAATTTAACCAATAAGCCATGTGATAGTTGTTTTATCAAAAAATAATTTCATAAATTATTGGCATGGCAATTTGATGCCAATATTATCTTTTCCTTTTAATAACATTATATATATAAGACGGGATCTATATTTATTATGTTTACAAATTTAAAAAAAAAAACTGATTTTATTCATGTTCAAGGAGCATTTGAACAGTTTGTGATATAGTTTTTTCTTTTATTAAAAGGGAAAAGGTTGTTCACTAATTTATTTCTACACTGAATTAATTGGTATAGTATTATTCTATTGTAAGTAGACATATCCTGAAATGTTTTAGTGCATTTATTATAAATAACTTGGTTGAAAAAGTATTATTGTTTACCATCTGATTATAACATCTTTAAAGAAATAATTTTATATCATCTTTTTTAAATTAAAATCATTATCTTCTTGATTTTATTTTTGGTTTGGTTTTGGTGGACAAACTACTCATCATGGCTAAAAATATTGTGAGTGAGTTGATTTTTCGACTTCTCACTTGGTAAAAAATTTATCATTTTTTTAATGTGAAATAGTGTCACCCTTATCAATCAGATAAGGGGAGACTCATCACAATTAATAATATTATAAGAGTGAATTGATTTTTCAACTTTTCACTTAGCAAAAAAATTACCATTTTTTTAATATGAAATGGTGCCATTATTATCATTCCGAGATCAAATTTTATTATTTTTTATTATAAAAAAATGATTAGGAAAATTATACATGTTAAAAGAAATTTTTTTAAAAAAATTACGACAATTCACATGGTTCGTGAGCTAAAAAATTACATTGACTAAAATTTTTGCCATGTTAATCACAATTAAACTGAGGGACTAACTTGCACACAATGAATGATATAGATTGCCAACCAAAGTGATTTTTATTTAATTTATTATTATTATTATTATTTTTTTTGGTTCCACCAACAATAGCGGTCATTCATGTGTGTGTATATATATTGGCAATTATTGGTGAACTTTCATTTAGTTTTAATATTAACACTAATGAAGTAAGTACCCCTCCATGCCAGTTGGTTTTTTTTTTCTTCCAAGCCTATAATCTACAAAATGAATGTTTATTGTAAAACAATTGGATAAATTTTCTTTTTGAGGCAATAGCTATATGAAAACAAAAAAATCTTTATCAAAAAGCTAAATTTATTTTACATCTTACACTTCAATATATTATCGAATTACTTCTTTAAAATTTCATGTCCATGTTATTTTATTTTTTTCCAAAAATAACAAGTGTTGTAAGTCAAGAGGCATGCAAGTATAAAGGTACACGAGTTATACAGTCTTGAAGAACTCATAGGAATAAATTCTCTCTCCCATATAACCTAGAAGCAGAGGAAACTGTTTTTCACATAAAGTTTCTATAAGTACCATGGTTGTCAGACCTGGAC
Source organism: Dioscorea cayenensis subsp. rotundata (assembly GCF_009730915.1). Classification (NCBI taxonomy): domain Eukaryota; kingdom Viridiplantae; phylum Streptophyta; class Magnoliopsida; order Dioscoreales; family Dioscoreaceae; genus Dioscorea; species Dioscorea cayenensis. The sequence goes on along the minus strand of NW_024086896.1, from coordinate 39,134 downwards.
CGGCCCGGCCTGTTCAATCGGAAAAACCAGGACCGCCGGACCGGCCATGTGGCCGACACAGATTTACCCCATTAAACCGGGTATGAAAAACCCGGTGTTAACCCTGTGACCCGAACGGTTCAACCAAGAACCGGTTGACCTGGCCGGGTCAATCGGGTCACAATGTTTAAATTTTTTTTATAATATTTAATAATTTATTATTATTTTCTCATTAAAAACCACAAAATCGTGTATATTTATTAATATTAATTTATTATTTATAATCAATAAATAGAATTACAATATATATATATATCATAAACATACCAGTTAAAAATTAACATTTAAAAATAAAATCTATTAATATGTTATCTACATACTTTCTAAAGTTTAAATTTATTAAAAAAATAAAACAATAAATGAGTATAATTTTATTATAAAATAAAAATAAAGTATTCTAATTAAATAAAAAATATAAGAAAATTTAAAACAAAATAAAAACTCAATTGAGATATAAGAATTTAGTAAATTAAATTTCTTATTTATTTTAATAAAATCAACCAATACACAAACAAATAAATAAATAACGCCGAGAGAAGTTCGGTAATTATATATTAATATATTAAATTTGTAAATATTTAAAAAATATAAAAATAAATGGCATAATTAGAAAACACTACTATATATAAAGTCATTTATCAATTTAAATATCAAATTTGAGTAGTTTTTTATATTATAATTATAATTTTAATATTATATATGCTAATTATTAATTATTATAATATTTTTTTTTATATTTTATTATTGACCCTAGTTCAACCCCGATTCGATCCGGTTGAACCCATTAACCCCTGACCCCTGAGCTTAGCTGAGTCATTGCCCGGGCCAGGTCTGACAACCTTAATAAGTACTTTATGCATTACTAATTGAGAGGCTGGAACTCAAAACTCCTCAAGTATAAAGTATAATAGTATAACTTGGTTATGCCCTTGTTCTCTTTCATGTTATTTTTCTTATACAATATCGGCTTGAATTACTAATAATTCAATAAAAATTTATACTCAAATAAAATTTAAATGATATAAATGACACTCAACACAATCATGCAATAGAAGAAAATTAAAAATCGAAGATTTAAATCAGCTGTTACTCACCTTACTGAAAAAAATCACTCACGGACCATTACTCCAAAATATAAGAAGATTTTTTTTAAAAAAAATAAAAAAAATTAATAACATGACAAAACCACACTAATCACTGAATTAATGCTCAAGATACTGAACAATCAAACAATTCCCTTTACTAATTGCTTCCAAAAACAGCAACTCCACCTCTTTATCAATCTCATTATGGTCTGAATGTGAACAAGATCTACACATTCTTCAAACCAGTTTGAAAGTTCCGAAGACATCTACCCGCCAAACCCCCCAAAAAGCCATTCTTTTGAGTGTGGACCATAAAAAGTCAACCACCCAAATGACCCAACAACCCATAATAAATAACAATGCATACACACCATACTATTTGAGTCCTTAATGTCCCCCTTTGGCTTTCACATTTGTGGATCTTTACCAGAAACACCTTAAATTTTTTTCACCCACCACCTCAATTAATTTTTCTATATAAACTCATCACCTTCTATTAAGTCCTTCATCCTTCTTTCTTTGTTATTTCTTTCTCTTGTCCTCAACTTCTCATTCATGGCTTCCAAGAGTGTTTTGCTATTGCTTGTAGTGTTTTTTGCTTCCTTATCATCCTTGTCATTTTCAGAGAAAATTATAGTTGGAGACTCAAATCACTGGCGGTTTGGTTTTTAATTACACTGATTGGGCTATGAAAAAGTGCACCATTTTTATCAACATGATTCTCTTGGTATTTGCTCACTGTTTGTACTTGTTTGTAAAAAATTTCTTTTATTGTTTTTTTTTTTATAAATTTTATAATTGTCAATATATTTTTTTTTAAATGTAAAGAAATAAATTTACTCATTTATGAAAAATGCTTTGCAATTTTCAACATTCTTTTTTATTTTTAGTGATATTAATTTAATAGGGATATTTTGAGATATTTTTATCATTTTAAAATTAGTCAATTGATTTTAAGCTAAGAGCTTTAGAGATAATTTATATGGGTTTATATGGGTTTTCAATGATATACGTATGACTATATATTTTGGATAAGTAGAGGTAAAGGCTTATCAAATCTGAATTCACTGACCATTCTTTAATTTTCTAACAAACACTAATTAAAGCATTTTTTTTAATAATTTGTTTTAATCTCTTCTGATTAACTATCCATTTGAAGTAATAGTTTTTTTATTTATTAATGATTATATTTATTTAATATTAAAATAACATAAACCCTTCTCAATTTCCGGGTGTGAACAACACCATGCCCACTGTGCTTATTGCATTTGTTAAAAAAAAAAAATTCATTTTTTCTTTATAATCTTTTCCTCAATGAACTCATAGATTTTACAATAATTAATATTTTTTAAAAACATAGATTTGAATATATAAACTCAAGTTTCTCGTAACATTACTTCATATTTTTGGGTTAAATAGAGCTTAAATAATACTATTTACATGGACTGAGAGATCTTTTAGTTTGTGAACTAACTAATTGTTTGAACTTGATGTTGATCTAGTGTTCATGTATGACCCTCCAAATAGCACAACACCACCACACAGTGTGTATCTACTAAAGGACCTAAATAGCTTTTTGGCTTGCAATCTCAAAGGAGCTAAGTTGGTGGGCAGTGTGGTTCAAGGTGGTGGACATGGCTTAGAGTTTGTTCTAAAGAAGAGGAAACCTCATTACTTTGCTTGTGGTGAACATAGTGGAGTTCATTGCAACCTTGGCCTTATGAAGTTCTCTGTCTTCCCTATCAAGGACTCTTGCCATAGTTAATTATTGGAAAATGATTATCATAATATTGATAAGAAGAAATTAAATAAAATTAATGACCATCAAGAAATCATCTAGTTAATTAATGAATTAATTAAGTCTTTGTTATTCATTTTTGGTTTGAGCTTAAGTTTTTAATCTTTGTTGTTTTAGTACTTGTCATTGAATTAGTAAATTATAGAATCATTGATGTTTTTGTTTTTGTGAGAGATTTTTCTCTTGTAATGGAGTCAATGTAATGCTTAAACTAGAATAAAAAGTTCAATATTGTGTTCCCAAGATATATAGCATTAATTGTGATGGATTAGAATTTTAATTTTCTTGAAATTTTGCATATCTACATTTTTTTTATTTGCATATTAATGAAATAATTTTTTTAAAAAAATAAATGTGACATCACTCAATTATTGCCTCTTATTTTTTTTAAAAAAAAGAGTTATCACTTTTCTATTGTAGAAATGGTTATTACTGAAACAATTATATATTTTTTTCGGTTAATATTATAAAAAAATTATGGGCGAATATTGTGAAACACTAAAGACTATTTGACTTTCTATTACCTCATGAATAAGTCATATTCATGTACATGTATAAAACTAAAAATAAGTCCCTTTCTGCAAAACTCACTTTTTAGATTTTTTTTAATTTTAATTGATTTATGAAATGGAGAGAGAACACTAATTAAAAAAAAAAATTCCGCATAGATGATCAGAGAGTAAAAGATTGACTGTTTTTAAAAAAAAAATCTCTCATAAATTAATTGATCAGTGAAAATATTTAGTGGATGTTTGATTGATGGAGAGAAGTACAGAGAAAAAAATATTATTAAAAATTAAATATTTTAAATTTATTTTTAAATAATAAAAAGCACTGGTTAATATTATTTTTAATTAATAATTAATAATTTTTTTAAAATAGGTTATAAGAGCAACTTTAAGAGGATTGATAATCGCTTAATGGGCGCTCAGCGGCCATTGACCCAATGACCACGGAGCACTTAAAATGTGGGATCCATTCTTTATTTTAAAATTTTAAAAATAGCTTTTTAAAATATTTAAATAATTAAAATGTGTCTCACATATATTTTTTAAACATCCATATAATTGCTTTCTATTTTTTATTATCCACAAATTAAATATATATTTTTAAAAATAAAATAATAATAATAATATTATTCATATATTTTTATTATTTAAATATGTATTAAATTAAATAAATATTATTTAATAAAATATATAATATAAATAATTAAAAAGATAAATAAGATAATTATAAATATCATAACTATTATGATATTATTTGAGATAATTTGATAAATTGATGATGCACATAAACATCAAATTCTAAAATAATATAAATGATTAAAATTGTCTTAAAATATTTCAACCGCAATACTCATTGCCTCGAAATTTATAGCTAGATAAATAATTATAAACATCAAATTCTAAAATAATATAAATGATTAAAATTGTCATAAAATATCTTTATTTTATTTTTATATAAAGTCGACAAGCGACAAAGCAAAGGACAAGTGAGTACGGAGGTGCACCAATTAAAGTGGCTTGAATGACCTCCTGAAAGTAATCTCCCGCCATGCAACCCTGGAGGGGAAAATGAGAAGTAATCCTTACACAGAACTCCCATAGAGGACCCTAAATATGAATTGTAAGCTGAGAGGTTCAAACTTGAGACCTCTCACTTACAACCATAGGTAGTTACCATTGGGCTAGCCCAAGATTCTTTGTCCTAAAATATTTCAACCGGAATACTCATTGCCTCGAAATTTATAGATAGATAAATAATTATAATTTTTTATAAGGTTATATATATAAATTTCCATATTTTATATAAATCTTCTTTTATTCGGAAAAGAAAGGTCAAGCTTGTTCAAGCTTGGAAAGAAGAGACCAAAGGCCTCTCCGAACCCCTGCTTCTTCTCCGCTGTGCGACGTCTAGGGTTTTGCATCTTCGAATCCATCTCTTCTTGAAGTTCTTGGCTTCCTCTCTTTGTATCATCAGCACAGGATCGCTGTGTTTCGCTCTCTCTTCCAACATGACAGAGGTGATCTTTTTCTCTACGAATCCTGCTTTCTAATTAGGGTTTTCCATGATAAATCTTCGCAAATTTTGATTTTTGACAGAGGGTTTTTGTGGTAGTATTGGAATTCTGTTTTTTTTAATATGAACGAATCAATTATTCATCATTGTTGAGCTTTTATGGAACTAGGGCATAATTTTTGTTTTCCAGAATCTAAATCGTGGTGCGATATTATAGGATTGCAATAATTCTCCGTAGTAGGCCACAAAGATCACTTGCGATTATTATTATTATTATTTTGAAATTTTTCATGGTGTTATTTGTATGAATAAGAGATGAGTGAGTGAAAAATTCAATTTCCGTTGCATGCGCTTGCAGAAGGCATTTTGTTTTGGTGAGCAATGGAGTTTTGGAATTTTAAAAAAGAATGAATAAGTGAATAGATGGAGTGAAAGTGGAAAATTTTATGATCTGCTGCATTTTGTTATGTCATGAAAACTATATGTTTGATTGCAACCTCTTCAAATGGCAGTTATACACTTCAACAATAAAAATTATTAGCTGGAAGTAAAGGAATATTGGTATAAAAGCAACTTCATTGCCCTTAATCCTTCTGTTTTCATGAGGATAGTATCTGCGAAATCAGAACTACTATTTCCTCTCATGTTAATTGAGGATCAGACCATTAGTTTGAATTTTTGTGGGCTCAATGATTTGTCTTATTAAATTTACTATTGCTTTACTTTGCAAATCCTTAGCCTCCATTTTGAGGTTAGAACTTTGTGTCTCTGTTTTTCTTAACAATTTAAATGTGACTTAAGGGCAAGCTGACCTGAAACCTCAGAGGCATGACTTTCTACAATATGCTGATTTGATATGGTAATGATCTGGGAATGCCTTATTGAACATGGATATGTATTTTCCTTGGCATCATGATTATAAGTCTGTGGTGGTCTGCCAAGGGATTGGTGGTAGATATAGCCCATGCCAATTCTGCAATAGTTGACTTTTATTTTGTACATTTAGATGTTGTTAGAGATGCCCTGGAATCTATTAACAATGCATTTTTCTTTATTTTCGTAGTTTTTAATATAGATTCTTTCCCGGAACTTTCTAGGCCCACAGAATCTTTACCTGCCCTATAAGTGTGGAAACATTATTAATAAGAGGATGAGTAAGAGTGAAAAACTTGGGATTTACCTATTTTGCTGAACAATTTTGTTCTTGTCATCCTAATGTGATTCATGAAATATTTATTGGTGACGCCAGAGTTGTTTATTTTCTTACCCTAAAGAAGGATTCTCCAAGTTTTCTCTGTTGGTATCAGAGTGTGCAGCATAGCACCCATTTTGCAATCACTAAGTTGTGAAAAAGGATTTTTTCCTGTTGTCTTTATACCAACTTTGATACAACAGGATCAAGATTATTGAATGGGAGGATATTAACAATAAAATAGAAGCATATTATGTCATTAATGTGGAATCCACATACCACTTTTTCAAATGTTAGTATATTACGCAACAATGTTTAAAAAAAGGCGAATGAGCGTTCCTAAGGTATTTTGTCTTTGTGAAGCGAGGTGTTAGCCTCGAGACGGACCAAGGCATAAGCCTCAACTTAAATGATATATATATAAGTAGTTAAGTGACAAAAATAGTCATAAAATTCATAATAAAAAAAGATTAGTTGTCCTTAATTTTTTTATAGTTTTTAATTTAAACTTATTTCATTCTAAAAGCAAAATTTTACGCAAATCATTATTTTTCTTCATCTTCAACATCAACATCCTTTTCCCATTAAGATTCTTCTTCATCCACCAATGCTATTGGTCCTTTTCCTTTACCTGGAAAACATTTATAACGTGATAAAAAATATCATGAGTAATACTAGCCCTTCTTTCTCTTCTTCTAGTTGGTGACAACTCTTATATCTCTTTTAATTATTATTATTTCTTTGATAATTTTAATGTTCTTAAAAAAAAAACCCTTAAAACCTATATGGGTTTTTTAAAATTCTGGGTTGATCCATATTTGATAATCCAACTAATTAAGGCGTACGCCTCGAGGCTCCTCGAAGCATAACATCTCAAGGCATGCCGCCTCATATAGAAAAGGAAAGGCATATGCTTCGGGGCTATTTTCTTCCACCTCACCTTGAGGCGGGCCTTGAAGTGTATGCCTCAAACACCTTTTTAAACATTGTTCATCAATAAACTCAAACTCAAAGATTTAAAATTGTAAATCTTGAAGAAATTTTTTTCTAATGAACATCAGATCAAAAGACTATTGGTCACAGGTGCTTTCAGACCTCGCCTGTCACGCCCTGATTATTGATAGATGATCAGATCATTGTTCTGATTAACTCCTTGGACTAGAGATCCCATCTATATAGAGTCCTGGTCTATTAAAATGCAATCCAACTTCTAAATTTTGATCAGCGTCATGCCTCAGATATGTATTTTTGAGGAGCATTCAATGTGTATATTTGTCAGTTTGTGTATGTTTATAATCTGTCTAAATATAGTTTCTCAGTTGGCCAAACCATTCATAATTTCTTCTGTTTTTACACTTTTTGATTATTTTCTTGAGATACTTGGTTAAGAGTGTGCATTCCTGATTTGTTCGATCTTTCCGCATAAATTAATTTCTCTATTACTATTTCCTATTTATTATGTTAAGATATCGATTTTACTTTTAATTATATTGTAACTAGTTTGTGAACTTTTCACTCTTGGGTTTTCAGTATTGGATAATCTCTATTTAACATTTCTGTTTCCTGTTTTTGTGCATTTCCCACAGTACTGGGTTAGTCAGGGAAATAAATGGTGCGACTTCTGCAAGATTTATATAGCCAATAACTCATTAAGTATCAGAACACATGAGCTTGGTCAGCGTCATAAGGACAATGTTAATAAAAGGATTGCTACCATGAGAAAAGAAAGCGCTGCCAAGGAGAAGCAGAAAAAGGATGCAGCCCGTGCCCTTCAGCAAATAGAAGAGGTAAATTTATGTCGGTATTCATTGAAAAGGACTATTTGCATGTTTTGCTGTGAGTGGTTGTTTGTGCAATTGTCACTATGAATTCTAGTGCAATCCAACAACCTCTGATCATTGGGAATAAAAATCTTTGTTATGAATTAAAGCTTTCCTCTTATCATTCCTCCTTACCTTGTTAATGCTTATGTTCTGCAGAAAGCTAAACGTAGTTATCAGAAAGATTTAGCATCATTTCAAGAAGCCAAGAATTCTTGTGGCCAGACTGTGGATGAGGAAAATCCAGGTAATACTAGTTACTCAAGGGCAACTAGAGATGTTGACCCTTTTTTCACAAGGCAAACTATGGTTGGTTATTATTATTATAACAACTACCACACTAGACAAGCGAGCATAGTGAGTGATGTTAGAATTCTTGCTTGTTATTGCAAATGTAACAACTATGAGGCCTGTTGTTTGCAGAGTGGGAGTATGATGCTACTTCTGGATACTACTACTGTCAGGATAATGGACACCATTTTGACCCAAATACTGGCTTATTCTACTCTAATGAATTAGGTACTTGAAAAAAAAAGCTTTAGAATTTTTTTAAAAAAAGTTTAAAAGTTTATTTTTTAATTTTATCATTTTAATCAGATGCAGATTTTACTTCTCTCTTATGCCACTTCCTCTTAAATAATTTTTTTGTGTACCAGGCAAGTGGATTACACAGGATGAAGCATTCACATCTCATGTTTCAAAACCAGGCATAAGTCATTCATCAAATACAAAAGATGGTAAACACCTTTCTAAGAAGCCTTCTTCAACTCCGGGGACTTCATCATCTGGTGCACACGATATTACTGCTTCAGAAAGTAAAGCCGGCCCTGCTCCAGGTCGTGTTGTCTCAACAACTTTGAATCCCATGAGGTTTGTTAAAGGTGCTCAATCATCAATTGCTATTCAGAAAAGAAAGAGGGAAGGGGAGAAGACAAAAGCCATATCAAAGGAAGAAGAGGCTGCTCTAAGAGCACGAGAAGCCGCGAAGAAAAGAATGGAAGAGAGAGAAAAACCATTGCTGGGCCTTTACAGGTCATATTGATCAACTCTGGTGGATTTTATAACATTAATGTCTTTTTGTTGATATAGAATCTATTTTCCCATTCTAATGCAAGTTGTGTTTGATTGTCTAACTCACCATCTGATTCATAAAACCATGCTTGCTTGTGTTATGTTTTGTGCTCTGGTTATAAATATATATATATTTTCTTCCTATTCTTATCTCTTTCATGTTACATTTGATTGTTCATTGCAGTGTTGCATTTGGAATTTTTGAACATGTGAATTTGGTTCTGTTGTATTGGCCCATTTTCTTAAATAGTTATGAATGCATTAATGCACGCTGAGGTCAATCTGAGTCATGAAGTATCTTGACTGGAGGGTGAAAAAAATAGTTGTTGCTGGAGGCAGAGTTATTGTTCTAAAATGATGATGCAGTTAATTGATGAAAACATGGAAGAATGCTGTTCATTTGATGTGTTAATTTAATAAGCTAAAAGGGTATTACAGGAGTTTTATTATTATTTTCCTTTTATATTATACTCAATGAAATTTTATGCTGAATAGATTTATTTTTTATTTATGAACATATCCTGACCAATTGATTTATTCTTTATTTTTTCATTTACCAATGCAGAGACCAAATGGTCTGCGTTAGACGGTCCCAGTACAACCTGATTAAATAATCTGGGTCTTGCATGGCATGCCAACCCCAAGGGTGGTCTTGCTGCTGTCATGGGGCAAAAATAAATAAATAACAAAATAATAAAAATTAAAATAAAAATAAAAACTACCCTAAAAACCCCAAAGGAAAAAAATCCCAAAAAAATCCTTAACATTAAATAGACACATTTTTTTTATTATTTTTAAAAATCCTTGTTTCACAATTGTTAAAATAAATATTTTAGTACTCCTTCAATTTTTTTTATTTGTTAATTTTATCTAATTCACATTGATAAAGAAAAATTTGTTGAAGTTAGTTGATAACTTAAAATTTATAAAAATTATATTAACTTTTCAATATTGCTCTTATTTAAAATATGCTTAGAAAACTGTATAGTTGAATATAATTTATTGAAAATTGTAGAGGTGCATTAAATATAAATTTTAAAAAATAATATTTAATGTTGCATAAGTAAAAACGAACAGAGGAAGTAATTTTGAATATATAAAAAAAACAGTCTGGGCAACAGGTCTAGTGCTTGCATGGCTCGTAGGCCGCCAAACCCTAACCAACGAAGCACATGGCTTGGGTTGGGCCGTGCATAAAAAAATATAGCCCAAAACCATCACACCGTGCGGTGTGTGTCTTGTCTGATTCACACATTTACTACAACATAATTTTTGTTGATGGTATGATATTTAAATTACATAGTCTGTTTTTGACAGGTTAGTATTCTAGCTATGAAACTATCACACCTTGAGAAACTATTGGATAATATTATCCGGTAATAACTCACCACAAAATACGTAAATAAGTGATGGTTTAAAACCTTGCTTTCACGGTACTGTTTATTAATATTGTTCATACTAGGGTCTAGTATTGTTCGTTTTGGTGTGGGCTCCATGTAGGAGGTGTTGAAATAGTCATGTAACCATGTAAACTCCTTCAAATGTGTAAAACCTAGTTTATAGGATCTAGTGTAGGAGAAGGAAAGACATATAGGATTTCCACTGCTCACATTTTGCACTACTGTTGGTTTTCAGTTGTAACTATCCATCATCTAGCAGTTGTAACTATCCACAACACTATAAATACAATAGACCCACAACATTTCTCTGTGTGGCATTTCTTCCAATTCTTCTCCACTTCAATCTATAAGCTTTCACATGGTACCCGAGCCATACACCACATAAAGAGAAATCATGTCCACCTCTAGCTCCGTGGCCAATTCCACCTCCGTTATTGCTATTTCCTTGTTGGTGGGGTTAGTCCCAACTCCATCATTCGTCCACCTAATTAGCGTCAAGTTGACACGCTCCAACTACTTGTTGTGGAAGGCTCAATTTCTGCCATAAGATGGGTCACATAGCATTAAAATGCTATCATCGTTTTGATCACTCTTGCCAGGCAGAGGAGAACCATGTTGCTGCATTGGCTACCACACCATCTTATGGCGTCTACACAAATTGGTACACAGACACAGGTGTAACAGACCACATTACTGCAGGTCTGGAAAAACTATCTATGCATAAGAAATACCATGGTAAGGATCAGATGCAGGTGGAAAATGGCGCATGTATAACAATATCTCACATTAGTCGCACTTACATTCCTACTTATGTTGTTCCTTGAAATTGAGCAACGTTTTGCATGTTCCCAATACACATAGAAATCTTTTATTTGTTCATTGTCATACATTTGATAACAATATCTATCTTGAATTCCACTCAAATTATTTTCTTGTTAAGGACTGGGTCACGAAGAAGCTTCTTCTTTAAGGCAAATGTGAGAGAGGACTATATCTACTGGTGACTCCTTTCATTGCCTTGGGCAAGAAAACTTTCACTAATGTCAAGGTTACTCAGGATCTGTGGCATTGTCAACTCGGTCATCCCTCTCCAGTTGTTGTTCATCATGTTCTTCACATAGATAATCAGACCTATGGCTCAAATTAAAGACATTACACATGTTTGCAATACTTGTCAACAGGCCAAGAGCCACCAACTTTCTTTTTCTCTCTCAAACAATGTATCCTAATCATCTTCTTTTGATCTTATTTTCACTGATGTATGGGGCCCTGCTATCACCTTAGTAGGAGGATACCGTTATTATGTTAGTTTTATAGATGATTTCAATAAATTTGTTTGGTTATATCCTATCAAATTCAAGTCTGATGTTGCTCAAGTCTTTATTCAATTTCAACAACATGTAGAACGACTGTTAAATAACAGAATTACCTCTGTTCAGTCTTATGGGGGAAGTGAATACCAAACCTTGCACAAATTTTTTCAGCAAAATGGTTTCAAAAATCTGATTTCTTGCCCTTATACCCATCAACAAAATGGGTCAACAGAAAGAAAACACTGACACATTGTGGAAATCGGGTTATCTCTGCTTGCCCAAGCATCAATGCCTTTAAAATTTTGGGATGAGGCATTCTCCACTGCATGTTTTCTAATAAATAGACTACCTAGTTGGGTTATTGCTCAATGTACACCTTTAGAAAAAATTTTTGGCTCTAAACCTAATTACTCACTGTTGATAACATATGGATGTGCATGCTGGCCAAATCCATGACTTTTATAATACTCATAAACTTCACTTTCGGGTCTAAGTAATGTGTTTTCATTGGTTACAACAATTTTCATAAGGGATACAAATGTTGCAAAAACCCACTGGGCGAATTTATATCTCAAGAGATGTTATCTTTGATGAATAGGTGTTCCCTTTTGCTCATGACACCATTCCTCAAACACACTCCTTTCATCAAAATGATGTTCTTCTTCCTTTAAACCTTTCTATTTCTTCCATGACTACAATTCCTACTATTGTTCTTCCCTTTGTGAGTGACCATGTGCAAGATATCGATGCTGCTTTGCCTGTTGGCACTACCATTGTCTTTGCACGTATTGATCACAACACCAATTTAGAATCTTCTCTGCAGCCACCACCATGACAAGGCATGTTCACTCGGCTTCAAGATAACATATACAAACCCAAACAATTCATAGATGGTACTATTAGATACTCAACCAAGCAAAGGATAACATTCACAACTTAATTGGTCGAGCTCTCAAGTCATATTACAACTATGCATGATCCTCACTGGCCCCAGGCAATGGACAATGAATACGAAGCCTTGATGAGAACAAGACGTGGCATCTTGTTATAAGTCAGCATGGTCAGATTGACTATAAATGGGTGTTCAAATTAAAGTGCAAAGCTGATGGCATCATTGATCGGTACAAGGCATGCTTGTAGCAAATGGGTTTAAACAGAGGCATGGCTTGGACTATGAAAACACTTTTAGCCCAGTTGTGAAACCTACAATAGTTAGACTTATTCTTGCTTTAGCTATCTCTCGTGGTTGGACACTGAGACAAGTCAATGTTCAAAATGCCTTTTTGCATAGAGTGTTAGAAGAAGATGTTTTCATGAAACAACCACTGGGTTATGAAGATCCACACTATCCACAACTTTGTGTGCAAACTGGATAAAGCTCTATACAACCCTAAATAGGCACCAAGAGCTTGGTATTCAAGACTTAGTTCAAGACTTGAGGAGCTTGGATTTGTTCCATCACAGGTTGACACATCTTTGTTCATTTACAATCACAGTGGATATATCATTTACATTTTAATTTACGTCGATGATATTATTATTGCAAGCTCCTCAACTCAAGTCATAGAAGAACAAATCAAGCAATTGCATAAAAATTTTGCAATCAAGGACATGGACGATTTGCACTATTTCCTTAGAGTTAAAGTGATACAAGAGAAAGATAGCATTGCATTAACCCAGAGGAAATACATTGGCGACATACTCATGAGAGCAAACATGTCAAATTGCAAGCCTATTTCCACTCCTATGGCATCTACAGGAAAGCTGTCAAAGATATAAGGTACACTTTTAATTGAAACTGAAGCAACCAAGTAAAGAAATATTGTCGGAGCTCTTCAATATCTGACAATTACTCAACCTAATATAGCATATGCAGTAAAGAAAGTGTGCCAGTATCTTCATTCCCTTATGTCTGATCATTGGTCAGCAGTAAAAAGGATCCTAAGGAACCCGCAGCATACTAGAGATATGAGGCTTCATATCTAAAGATTAGGTTCAAGCCTTATCAGTGCATTCACAGACTCGGATTGGGCAAGATATGTTCATATGATTGCAAATCAACTAGTCTCCTTGAAGTGTATTTTGGCACAAATCTCATTTCCTGGAGTTCACGCAAGCAGGAAATAGTATCGAGATCAAGCACAGAGTTAGAATATAAAGCTTTTGCCAACGCAACAATAGAATTTTTTTGGGTTCAGTCATTATTAAAGGAGCTAGGTGTGTTCCAACCGAGACCGCCGTCTCTATGGTGTGATAATCTTGGTGCAACATATCTCTCAGCTAACCCTGTTTTTCACGCTCACACTAAACATATCAAAGTTTATGTCCATTTTGTCAGAGAACGAATTGCTTGACATCAGGTTTATTTTGTCACACAATCAGAGGGCTGACATTTTCACTAAAGCGCTACCAGTGCAGAGTTTTGAGAGTCTCATACATAATCTTAATCTATTCTAGCAGGTTAAGATTGAGAGAGAGTGTTGAAATAGTCATGTAACCATGCAAACTCATTTAGACGTGTAAGTCCTAGTTTATAAGATCTAGTGTAGGAGAAGGAAAGACAAATAGAATTTCTACTGCTCACATTCTACACTACTGCTGGTTTTTAGTTGTAACTATCCACCATTTGACAGTTGTAACTATCCACCATCTGATACTTTATAAATATAATAGACTCACAACATTTCTCTGTGTGGGATTTCTTCCAATTCTTCTCCACTTCAATCTATAAGCTATCACAAGAGGAACAATATTTCCTTCCCTTCATGATTGTATGGTAGGGAATAATTATCTTTAAAGGGTCGTTAAACCACTATGAGTGGTGCACCTCATTGTCTACTTGTTCTTTAACGGGGCTTGTTGTCTTTTGTTAAGAAAAAAAAAACTATAAAGCCTTCATTAGCCGTGGCTATTCTAATATTAGCACTGTAAAAAGTCTAAAAAAATTGTAACAATTGAAGTCTTCTTAGCACTCATTTCAGAGACGCCGCTGGTTTTGTCTGATTCATTAATTTATTTGTTATTATTATTAATAATGAATACTTAATCTATAGCCCAAGCAGTTGCCTTCCTTGTCAATCATTTATACAGAAGTGCCTTTTAAGTTATGGATAGATATGAATTGCACTGTCATACATACAGGGTTTAACAATTAAATATACTGCAACGTATTTGTTTGGTAATATAACAAATGAGAATGTCAAATGGTTCCAAAGCATGAGAACATCTCAGAAAACATATAAAATAACATAATTCTAAATTCTTTTTAGTCTTTGTTAAAGAAAGAGCAGCGAAGCTTCAGTATAATACTCAATAGCAGTATAGTTTTCTTTATTAAGACATTCAATTGAGTCATTGAGAATATTTTATGATCTATAGCCTATACTCAAAATGATCTCTTGGACCAATCAGTCCAATTTTAAGTATTTAATATGTTTGTGAACTTTGTGGTTGTTAATATGATGCTATCATGTTCATGTACCTTGGTCGGCAGGAAACTTAGTTGGAGTGCCGGCTGTTTTTTAGTGGTATTACAGACAATACTTGTATATATATGTATATCATTTCTTGTGTTTCTATCTTCATTATCAGAAAACTTAACTATTTATCTCTTTGCTTAACTGGATCTCTTAATCTGATCATGTGCATGTACCTTCATCAGCTTAAAACCTGACTGTTTATCTCTTTGTTTAACTGAATTCATCTTTCAATATCAACTTCTAGTTCTTTATATATACATGAGGACATGTAATCTAGGGACGTTTCACAACAATTGTTAGATCATCATTTAACAGTTGTTGTATTATTATAAATATAACCTCGGAGGTGGTGTTAGTGAGTAATGAAACAACATCTAATGGCTGCTGTGGGGATGTTCCTAAATTCGTTTTCTGGGACGTCCCAGAAAACATATTGTCAATATTTATATGTGCTTGTTGCCACTATTGTGAACATAGTGTAGATGCTAATTTCTTTTAAGGCATCTCTTGTTAATTTGGAATCTTGGCTATTTGCATATAATTCCATCTGTGTTCTGCTACTGTCCCTTTCTATGATGCATCAATGTGCATTGTTTCTTTGTTTCTGATTAACATATATATATATATATATATATATATATATGGTTTAGTAATTCTTCTTGTTAAACTTGCAAACTAAAATAGACATATGGCATAATGCAAAGACACTACCATTTATGTCTTTTAAAATATATACATATTATATGATGACATTCAAGATTGAAACTGCCAACTGCTTCTCTTTTATGATGTGTGGATTGAAAGAAAACAGTTGAAAGGAAAGAATGCAAAAAGTTTTCCCAATTTTATTTTACAGACTCTCATTATTCTCTGTATCTCTGTTTCCATCCATTTTATTTTGACTTATTGTGTATAGAATCTTGCAATGTTGTCTCATAAATTAACATACATACATATATTTATTCCTGAATCTTTATTTGAATCTCTCATCCTCAATTAACATTAATGAACTAGTCTCATAAATTCTAGTCCTTTTAGAAGATCAACTGACTTAATTTTCATATCTTGTTCACATTAGTTTACTAGTCACAATAATACTTAAAAAAAAAAAAAGAGGAGAAATTTCAGCAGAAATATCAATCAGAGAAACAGCAAAACAAACTCAAGAAGAAAAATCCACTAGTCTTAATGACAGATGCTTTCTAGTGAATAGAGAGCACAAGATGAATACATATCATTCAATCAGGGACATTAATTTCATTAATGCAATTCTGAAACTTATATGTTTGGCAAGTAGCATTATAACTCTGCATCATGAACCTTAAATAAACAAAAGCTTTACTGTCTTTTGTCTTATATTTCTAAATGTTTATGTTTCTCTCTTATCTACCCACTTTCATCACTCCACTTTGCTTGTTTATATGCAAATAGTTTTCATTTGATTTGAATGTTTTTACTGTTTATTTGACATTAGTACTTGTCCTCAAATGCTCATGCATGTCTGGCCCCTCTTTTTGCCAACAAGAAAACATACTTTCCTTCTTTTGTGATGTTTGAAATATATATTAACTTTGGATTGTAATTATTATAATTTTTCTTGTCAAAGTTGTGTCATGTTTGAGTGCTTGTTACTATTGATCATGGAGTTACTGCTTATTCTCAATGAGAGACACTTGTTTTTTTATTTTTTATTTTTTGAAAAAAATAAAGTATTTTGATGTAGATTGTAGGTATATTTTTAATTTTCAAAGGTTTATATATATGTAATTTATATATATTTTTTTAAAAATGAAATTATATAAACTCATTTTGAATCATCTAGTTAGTTCACATTATCTAGTCATATTGGAAAGTCTGAAAACCAATTAAAAGTTGCAAGAAAATTTTATAGCATTTTTGTATAAGTTCCTGGTTCCAAAAATAAATAAATTGATATATTAACTAAGTCATTTAAACTCTTAAAAATTGAATTGAAGTTCTTTATACTCAAAATATGAAATAAATTTAAATAACACACATGCATAATTAACATTTAGAGCTGTGTGACATGTAGAATAATGAAAGTTCTAATATTCATTGGAAGAATTAGCTCATAGATGATACTCACTATCTAACATACTGCTACGTGTAGCTCATATAGACCTTATCGCTTTTTCGAAAAATAAAAATAAAAATTAACATTTAGAGGTGCAATAATTCAGATTTCTTTTAATACTAAAAAATCTTTGGAGAAAAAAACTCCCTTCCATTCTCCACATTCTCAAATTAAATTCTCACCCAACTCAAAAATAATTAAAAACATTAAATGAAATACATAATTAAACTTATTAATTAAAAAAAAGGAAAAATGGTAAGAATTGAACGTGGATATCATCACCGTCGGTGATTGAAAGACTGATTACTAAACCCACGTGCAATACTATTAACGGCCGGATTGAATCGCAGGCATCCAAACAGTCCTTGCCGGTAAGGCAACGCCGTCTTCTTCTTAAGCTCCTCCGCCGCCGCGCGGTTCGCCGTGTAGTGCTTCTCATGGGCTGATCTCGCCGGCGGCCGGGCGCCATTGCTAGCCGTTGACCTGAAGCTTGAGTTTTTCGGGTCCTCACCTCCCAATCCTCTCGTCGGCGACGAAGTCAACAGAGTGTACTTCCTCAATGGATCTTTGCTCTGGTTCCCGGTGGCTCGTCCCTCCGACGCGCTACGGAAGAGAAGAAGGTCTCTGAGTCTCCATTTCCGGCTCCCGCCGGTGCCTTTGGCGGCAGAGGGAGCCGGTGAGGTGGGGGATTTGTCAGCGAGGAGACAATCGGGAGCATCGTCGATGGTTCCTCTTCTCAATGGGGAAAGAGATCTGGATCCCTTCCGGCTTCGTGAGTGGGGGTGAGAGATGGAAGGGGAGAAGGAATTAGGTCTTTTCTCTGCCTCGATCTCGCGTTGATTCCTTGATTTGGTGTTTAGGGATTGGGTTCAAAGGGCGAATGATGCCGGAATCGAAGAGTTCATCGGCGGCGGTGAGGGATGATTGGTGACCTTGTTTCTCAAGGTTTCCGCTGAAGTCGAAGGCGAAGTCGTCATCGGAAAGGGAGTTGTTGTTGTTGTTGTTGTTGTTGTTGGTGGTGGTGGTGGTGGTGGCGGCGGCGGCGGAGGAGGAGGAGGAGAGGGAGTTGAAGTGGTCGTAGATGGCGAGGGCGCGGGCGGGGCTAGTGGGGGCGCTGGTGTAGGAGTAGTAGTAGTTGTAGCGGTCGTCGGCGGCGGTGGCGGAGGAGAATTTGGGGGCTTGATGGTGCGCTGACGAAGGGAGTGCTGCAGTTGCTCTCTGTGTGATAGTTCTTCACTCTTCTCGTCACTATTTCCATCTCTCTCTTCTTCTTCTTCTTCTTCTTCTTCTTCTTCTGTTTGTAGGGATATGGATTGAAGAAAAGGAGGTTGTTTTTGAAGGTGATGAAGCTCTGGATAAAAAAGGTGAGAGCTTTGCTTCTCCGTTTCTTTGTTGCTTTGAAGGTTTTGAATTTGATGATACTATGGATGTCAACAACTGCTTGCTTTCTCCTCTCTCTTTCTATCTATCTATCTATCTATCTTCTTCTTCTTCTTCTTCTTATCTTTTGGAGCTTTAATGGTGAAGAAACAATGGATAGAGGAAGAGCTTGGTATCTCTGCTTCTCTCCTTCTTCTCTCTTGTTGCTTTGAAGGTTTATGATGTGATGATACTATATATTTAGATAGAAAGGATAGTACTTTTCTTCTTCTTCTTCTTCTTCTTCTTCTTCTTCTCTTGTCTTGTTGCTTTGAAGGTTTAGGATGTGATGATACTATATAGATAGATATAAAGGAAAGAGCTTTCTCCTCCTTCTTCTTCTTCTTAGTAGTTTGATCTCTCTCCTTTCTTTCACTTATTGCTTGGAAGGTAGAGAAGGTGATAAGATATATACAATGAACAGAACAAAGAGCTCACTCTCTCTTCTTCTTTCTTCTTCTTCTTCTTCTACTACTACTACTACTATCACTTCAGCTAGAATTCTGAAGCTGATGATGCCATTAACAAACCAAGAAGATGAAGACTAGATTAATTGTCTCTCTCCTCAAAGATGTTGATGTTGATATTATATGGTGAAATAGATGGAAAAGTATAGGTTGACAAGGAGATAGGAATGAAGGAGGAAGATGAGACTAGTTAAAAGGGGTGGTAGTGTGTATGTATGTGTCCTGATTGACTAACCAAAAGTGGTCATGAGAACATGAATAAGATGACTAATAATAAGTTTAAATGCAGCCGCCTTTTTAATACTAAAAACTATTCAACTTTTTATTTCTTTTCTTCCCTCCATATATCTTTATTTCTATTTATTACTTACATTATTATTATTATTACTAAGAATTTCCGGCTAGCATCGTGAAATTTTAAAAATTTTGTGAGTAAGCTTTTGAGACAATATCATATAAAATAATACTGATTAAACAACTCTACTACTAGAACTATTTTTATATTTTTAGATTTTAAAAGTCTTATAGACATTTATTACATAAATAATTATGTGTAATTAATATTTTTTAATTATTAATATTATAAATAATATAAATAAAAATTTAAATGTTATTAAAAAAAATTAATATTATTTCTTAAAACGCTCTCGGAGTAGATTATACATCTACTTTAATATGTATAGATTATGGCACACTTTTTTATATTGAGATTTTATTGTTAGAGATGGAAGAATATAATTAATTCCTGAATCTTGTGGATTATTAATTAGTTGTGAAGATATAGAGCTATGCCATTTGTTCTGTTTTAGGTTTAGATTTCACTTTTTAATTTTTTTTCCCCTCAAATTTTATTCTTTGGCATAATTTCGTATCTTAGGAAGTATGGTAATGGTTTGGTTTTTATACCTGATTTTTCTTTAATTAAATTCTCTTTTCAATACTTAATACTATTATATATATATATATATAGTAAAATATCATTTAAGAATGTCTTTAGAGTTATTGTTATTTAAAGATGTTTAATGATCATTATCTAACAACTATTACTTATATGTGAAAATGTGAGAAGTATTTATTGTGTATAACTACTGCTTAATACTATTTAATATTATGTTTGAATTGACACTAATCGTGCAAATCGCATCATTTCTCTCTATATATATTAAGTTTTTGATGCACTGATTTTCTACAGCAATTGACTTGAAAAATAAGACAAGCTACAAGGGAGACCTCTTTTGGTAAGTGTTATTTGTATCCATAGACAATTACATATTTACTTGTATATTAAATCATAAGCGTTTTTTTTTTAAATTCAATATTTATTTAGTTTAATATTAAATTAGAATTGAGTTGATTTTAATCCAAAGAACTCAACCTAAACTCAACCTAACTAGTTAAGAATGAATTTTTTTTTTTTTTTATGTTTTATATAATTTTCATGAATTTAATAATTCTTATCCATGTTTTCATTTTATTAATAAATGATGAATTACTTTGAGTTGGCAACCTCCTATTGCTCACAAATGTCCATAATCACAAAGCTAACATGATTTTAATGCACAACAAGAACCATCCAATCAACAAATGAATTTTTGTATTTGGATGGACATTTAATACATCAAACATCTCACTTAGTTTGCCAACCCATGTCGGATTCTTTATGTTAGTTCATTGTCCTAATTAATTTTTTGCTTTACTATTTGAAATTCAACATTATTTTTTAGATTTTGGATTGTCTGTATTTTGATATTAGAATAATTACACGTATATATATATTATTTATTTATTTTAATAAATATAAATAAATAATGTGTTAGGAGGTACACGGGTTTTAAATATACTACGCACTCTCACCTTGTTGCATCGAACATGTGTTGGTATTATCATACCAAATTAAATACATGATTTTTTAACAATTACCCAAAATATAAATCACTCTCGATGTATATTTCTCTAGTCCTATGGCATCTATGAGATTTTTTTTTTCCCCTTTTTTTAGTTATGGTAAATATAGTAACTAGTAAAAAATTAAGATAGTGAAGTTCACTCATTTGATGTCATGTCTGATTGAGTACATACAATGAAAGAAGAGACCATTCAAAGAAATCCCATTCATGTTTCACTCTTTTCTTTTATCCTCTCCTTTTGTTTCATTTCATTGTCCTATGCAATCCACCAACCCTGTCTTTTACTTTCTCTTTTTAAAGTTTTAAACCATTGGCTCTTATTTACATTTTTATATATTTTTTTCCTAATCAAATCTATAAATGTAAATAAAGCTCACTATTTTTAAGCAATAAAAAAAAAAGAATTTCATGATAATTAAATTTACCATGACAACCAATTAGAAGCTAAATTCAGTTTTACTAAACAATAAATATTTGATTGATATAAAATTTTTTTTCTTCAAAGGTGACAAGAGTCATCCCACAAGGCGATGTCAAAAGGGATAGATGAATACGATCAGTAGTATCAATTACGGTGGCTTAACCACCCTCTAAAGATTTACCATGTGGAGTGGGATAATCATGCAGGCAATTAAAAGTCATCACATGCGCCTAAGATCATATCTCAATGATCACAATCCTATAATGGTAAGAATCCCTCTCTATCTTTCAGCAATCTTCTGGCAGATGAGAATCAGCAGCTCCCTTCCACGAGTGAACCCTTTAAATCTGTGGATGAATAATACCGATACAATATTTACTATAATATCTACTATAATATATTTGCACGATGCTTTATGGAATAAGGATTCGACTTTCTACACCACTCGCTTTCACGGTGCTATCTAATGGTTGTAAATTGATATAAATCATTTTCAATATATATCTTAATGTGGATCATGTGAAGAGAATTGTCAACTCAAGTTGTTGTTGATTTTTTTTAGCTTAATCCATGTTCTTAATCTTAAAAAAGTAGTCATATTAGTGACCTAACTCTGATTTGAGCTCTAAAATTTAGGTTGTTTTGTCAACAACACAAGGCGACTAAATTGGGGTTGGTGACTGTTTGAATGGACCTTTCACAACTTATCAATCTTGAAAAATATACATAAATTTCCTCTCAATATTAATAATAATAAATTCAATAAATCACTCGATCGAATATTTCTAATATTGGAAGCAGATAACTAATAATATCCTCCATAATAATCTTATTATTTATATAATCTTATAAAGAACATGTATTTATATATACCGCATAAAGTGAAAAATAATTATTTTTATAATATTTTTAGTTGAATTTTGGTCAAAGACTATATGAATAAATAAAAAAATGATTTACAAGCGCATAAGCAAATATAGTTTTTACAAGAGTATATTAGTAATTAACCATTTTTACTATAATATTTAAGCAAAAACCTTAATAATAATAATAATAATATAAGAATTCACACAAATTTAGATAGTATTTTTTAATATATATATATATATATATTGACAAGAGTAATTTAGGCGGTAGAGGCTTGGGTTGATCAAGCAAGTGGTTTCATGCTTGAATTTTTATGTATAAAAAAAGAATTAGTCGGTAGAGATTTACTCTTTTATAGAATTTTTAGTAACTCGTTAGAATTGACTTAGAGTGAATAGCTTCTGAGAAACAGTTGGGTCAAATATGATTAAATAAATAAATTAATAAAAATTTCTTCAATAAAAAAAACTAGAGCATTATCATTATTTAGGATAATAATGATATGGAAACACCTGAAAAATAACAAATTGAAGACAAAGACCATGGTCATAATATAATTAGGGGGGTGTTTGGTTTGAAGGAAAGCAATAGTAGGAATCGTTCATATAGTGAGGAAACCGCTTGTTTGGATGTGGAGTAATGGGAGTAGGGAGGCGTGGGTAAGGAGTGAGAGAGGCATGGGGAGAGTTCCCATGCCTCTCATTTTGAAGGAGTGGGAGGAATAGAGGGGTTATGATGGGTAAATTTACTCATTTACCCTTTTATTTTTTTTAATTATAAATCTATTAATCTAAATAATTTATTATAATAATTAAATAATAATTAATCCGAAAATATTTAAATACAATATTAATTATAATAAATAAATGAATAATATTAAAGTGAACTATTTTAATTTAATACTTAATTATTGTAATTAAAGTGAACTATTTTAATTTAATACTTAATTATTGTAATTAAAGTGAATCATAATTGATATGAATGGTTATTATGACTTAATTTTTTAATTAAAGTTAAATAATTATTTATTATGGTTAATTAATTGTTAATTAATGATATTAACAAAATTTTAGATATTAATAAATAGTGTCACATGTGAGCTATTAAAGTTAAATATCTTTTTATAATAATGAATTTATTTTTAATATTTAAATAATTTAAAAATAATTATCACATCTCATTATATATATAATAATAATAGTAATATTCATTTATATAAAAGAAGCATGTACTCGATCATTTTATCTATATTTTTAAACTTTTTCACTTTTCTCATTCCCAATAAAATCTACCTCCCCAATCCTTCCAACCAAACATGGTTTTCATTCATACGCCTTTTTCCAATCCCCCTCATTTTCATTACTCCTCCACTCCTTTCCATTCCATTCATTGCAACCAAACGGCCCCTAGATGGATGGGGATTGGGGACCATGCTGTGAAGTTGATTTTAATTATTAAAAAAGAAAAAGAAAAATGCTGTCATTATTTTTTAGTCAAAAGTTGTAAGGCATAAAGAAGCTTCTAAAAACAGGTGTCAAAATGAATGGGGTTCGGTTCGGATAAAGTTATGTATGACTTGATCTAATTATCTTTGACCGGAAAGTGATGCATTTAATTCCCTCAAATGAATTTTAACTCTATATAATTGTATGCATTATTATATTATTAATAAATCTTCTATTTTTAATTTTTTTTTAACCCACGAAGTAGTTTAACAAAATTATATATATATATATATATATATTTATATAGAGAGAGACACACACATGAACTTAAATTATTTTTTAATAAAAACGTCAAGCTCTGACATCAAAGAATATGTTGAATAAAGCATAAAGATACATTAATTATGATAGCTTATTAATTATAACTATTTATAATGCACTAGTTAAGATACATTATAGGTAATTTGAAGACTTCTGTAAAAGCGATACAGCATCACTCACAGGGGATTCACCCGGACATAGTAAACAGTATATTGTCCAAAATAGCGTATAAATAATACTACTATAATACTTTGGTGTAGGGATCCGATCCTGTATTTTGCCCATGTGTTTCTGGATAACACATGCCTGTGATAATTCTATGTTAATATATGATTTCATATGTTTCTATTGGAATTGGTTTTTTTAAGCCCTTTAAAAATTTTTTTTTCTCTCTTATAAATTGCCCTTATTTACTTATATGACTTTATAGCCAAACACTAAATTGTCATTTACCCACTCATTTTCAACATTTTGGCCAGATAAAAAAATAAAAATTAATTAATATTTTTTAATTAAATTTATGAGCTAATTTTCAACAATAAAAGTATATTAGCAAATAATATTAACCGTTATCCACTTTTTACAGGGTATGCTGCATGCAAGCAATTTCCTTTTATAATTAATGTGTAGTTATATATGTATATTTGTTTAAAAAAAAATTATTAAAAAAATTAATGAGTTTATTAGGGCATCTTCTAAGCAAACATGAAAGTGAAGCTCGTTTATCATCCTTATCATAGATAACATCTTTGAAATATATGAACTGAAGTATATTCTTACTTTTCATCCAAAGACAAGCTCCATTAACATTAACTTTTTACTTTATATATATATATATATATATATATATAGATCTATATGAAAAAGATCATTTAGTAAGTCCCTAAATTTGAAATCTAAATCATTGAATCATCATCAAATGATTGTTTGTTTATATAAACAATGTATAACTTTTACTGTTCATGACATCTTGACTGATATTTTTAGAACGCGGTTTCAAATTTGTTCATAATGATAATAAATTTGTCGAATTACTATCAGATGACTTCATGTGAGCGTCACTAAATTTGAAATCTAGGGACGTCTACCTAGATGATGGGTCTCATATATATATATATATATATATATATATATACATCAACCCCTTAATAAAACCTAATTTTGTTATATTTTTAAAATTCGTTTTGTTTGATATATACCTATCTTACATACACCATTAAAATATGTTATAATTAAATTATATAAATATAATTTTTTATTATAATAAAATAGAATTTATTTAAAATTTAAATTATTCTTGGTAATATTAATTTTTTATTTAAATGCAATGAATAAAATGAGTTTTTTTTGTTGGAGTATATATCCACAAGTTTGCTAGTCCTTTTAACATTGCAATGAAATATATTATAATTAAACTATATAAAATATAATTTTTTTATAATAATAGAATTTATTTTTAAATTTAAATTAACCTGGTTATATTAATTTTTATTTAAATGTAATGAATAAAATGAGTTTTTTTTGTTGGAGTATATATATGCACAAGTTGCTTAGTCCTTTAACATTGTAATATCATATTTTGAGGGGTATACATGTTATTTGGTTTTATCAAGAGATATACATGGTTGAATTTCAAGGTATACCAGTGGCGGACCCACATGGGCGGTATCCGGGGCTGGCCGGCCGGAAAATCTTAGAAGAACTCCATCCGATAAGGTTTAAATCTGGGCTAAAGAAAGGGAAGCCCAAGGTGAAAACGTGGTTAAGATACAATGTGTTTATTATGAAGATTGATTTTTATTTAAACCCGAACTGTACTAAATTTTTGGGTCCGCCATTGAGGTATACTGACAAAAGATCTTATTATTATTATTATTATTATTATTATTATTATTATTATTATTTTATGTGTACTCTTATTTATGCACCTCTTGCGCAAGCAAAGATATAAAAACAATGTCAAAGTCCATCATGCCGGCTTATTAAATATATAGTTCAATTAGCTTGTTCATTAGCCAATGATTAATTCACTTACCAAAAAATTATCAATATTTTTTGTTTAATTAAAAAATAATTAATGAGAGAAGTGATTATGAGACGGATACAATTGATTAATATAATAGTTTTTAGAATATGTTAATAAAAATTATTCCTCAAACATGCTACATATTCTCCATTCTTTTCACAATCCTAACTTAAAAGGCAAATCCTTCCTAATGTATCACATTTAATTTCCTTATGCTTCAATATATTATATTAAATATATACATTTATATAGTTACAACCTTCTAGAAACAAAGACTTTTCCACAAATACCCTCCATGTGTCATGTCCCAACAACTTGTAAGATACTTTTTTATTTATATAAGTATGATTTTTTTAATAATTTTTATTATAAAATAAATATTTAAAAATAAAAATAAATAACACCCTAATTAAGATTTGATACTCCATAGATTGATCTCATTCTTAAATCAAAACTAATAAGTGGGTTAGGTAATTTTTAAGAGAAAAATATTGAGAAGTATTGAATTGAATTTTTTTATTTTTATAGGAGGCCATTAGTTGTATCTTTTTCTAAATATATATTAAGTTAAAAATTAATATTTAAATTAATTAGAAAAACTGAAAATAAAGTAACCAAGATTTAAAAAACTCAATATTAGGGTGGTAGCCTCACCTCCTAATGACAACTTTATACTCATTTTCATACCAACCAAAAACCATTAGATGTGAACTAAAAGTGCTTCACTTGATCACTTCCATGTGCAACCAAATATTAAGAATTAGTATTTGATTTGTGATGTGGGATATTTAGACTTCTCTGCAACCAAACAAGCTCTTAAAACTTAAAAGTAATATTTGTTCTTCTTGATTTTTTATATTTCATCTCAAATCTCATTTGGTGCATAGGTTTTATCAACCATATGGCATCTTTAAAGATGTGACATGATTAAACGGTTCCAATATATCCACTGTCATCTTTCTTGGTTCTATATATTGAATTTCCTTGATGATCATATTATTATTATTATAAAACTTTTTGGCTTTTAAGTGATTAGATTAAACTTTATTTTATTTTTGTCATCTTTTTAATTTTTGTCATTTTATATGGATATCATTCTCTCTCTCTATATATATATACGTGAAAAAAAGAGTATGTTTCCAATTGCAAATACATTATAATTTTTTGGTATATATAGTCAACAAAAGCATGTTAACATTAATTTAAGCATGTAGGAATTATGAAGACATTTTTTTCATTATAATGGAAAATTTAAACAATTAAATTTATTTCCAAATACAAATTTGATGGAAAATTTATTCAAACATATAAAACCAAATATTTCAATGTGCATTTATTAAAAATTATATAACATAGAAGTGGAAATATTAGATTTTTTGTTATTAAATGATGAAAGTGGAGTTAAAAATAAATTATTGTTTAAATTTTTGGAGAGAATAAAAGCTGAAGAAATTTGGCTTTTAATTTAATCACTGCTTGTTTTGCATTATGCACATCAATAAACATATTATTATTAAAAAAATAAATTAAAAAACAATAATATAACTAAAATAGATTAATTTTCTCATAATTTAGTTCTATTTATATTTCCTATGTTTTATTTGGCCCAATAATAAACATCCATATAGAAAACCCCATGGGCCCAACAAACACAATGGCCATATATATATAAATAGACTAAACGTTAGATGACAAAAAGGTCGAGAGAGGAAGTTGATGAGAGAGATGGGGACAAATTGGCTAGGAAAGAGATTGCAACAGGAGAAAGAACCGTATTAAAGAATTGTACTAGCTGGAAGAACAGGGTGAAAAGAGTGTACTGGTTTTGTTTTATAGTTTTCTCCTGTAAGTCTAGTAGAAATGAGTTTAGACTAAAAATGATTACTATGCATCACGATTACGAGATCCCTCTATAGCATTAGCGATGGCATGGTCTGCACCGTTTATGGAATGAATCTAGTGAGATGCTGATGATCGTTGGATGGTGATCCCAACGGGTCATGGTAAACGATATTCGTAGATTCAATGGCTTGCATGGCCTCATGAAAGTAGGCAATTTTTAATATATTCTCATAAAAATCATATTTACTTATATGCATTTAAAAAATATTTTTATTTACTTAGATATTTTAGGATTGAAAATTAACTTATAGATTTATAAAATATTAATTATCTTAAAAATAAATGAAAAGAAGAAGATAAATAATTGTTTATTCTTTTAATAAATTGTAGTTGTTTTTTAAGTTATAGGTAATAGGCTTATAATATATAAGAAAATATGAACACTTTATATGGCTATATACGTAAACTTATTTTTACAAGTATAAATAAAAAATTTCTCATTTTTGCGGTTGCATACAAAAAGCAAGAAAAACAGTTTTTTTTAACCAAACAATCTTTTTTTCATATTTAAAAAACATATTAATGAAAACTTTCTATGGATCTAATTCATTAAAAAAACATATATTTAAAAAACTTTACACCTTAATATATTTAAAATAATATCTATCTTTGTTCAACCTCTTGATGATATCAAGGTGCTTTTGTGAAGACATTAGGGGAGTATCATTCCCCAGAGTTTGCATAATTTGAGCGTCTTTAGATTTTTTCCCCATTTTATATATAAAAAAAATATGCTCTTCTTTTATCCTATAAAAAAAAATAGATCTTATTCTAATCTAAAGCAAACATAGATCAAAATTTTTGTCATTAATATTTTAAAATACTTAAAATATTATTTAGTTCGGAATAGAATAAGTTGCGATTAAAGATTTGCTTAATATAAAATTAATTAAAATTTGATTTATATGAAAAATTGTAGGTATATATCTTAAAAGTCATGTTTGTTTACAGTCAAATCATTCTTGTTTCTCATTAATGTGATATATACAATTAAAATAAAATAAAATCAAATAAAATAAAACCCAACCCAACCCGGGTTAATTTGCTTTCATCAAAATGATGGATTTTTGAGAAAGAAAATAGTTTAGAAACTAATAATATTTATTTTTTTAAAAAAATTATTTCAGAATTAAAATTGTATGTTTTTAATTAGTCATTTTTTTTAATAATAATGATAATAATTTTATAAGTAACTATTCAATTGATATATTTAAATCGATTAGATGTTTTGTTGGATGTTCTTGGAGAGGAGAAGGTTACTTAATTTTTGGATTTTAAACATAAAAACACTTTCAAATTAAAATTATAATATTTGTTATATTTTATGAAAACTGACACTAAAATACATGTAAAATTAATTTACCAGTTTGATATGAACACACTTTTTATAACATTATATTAATTCTTAAATTTGTCATTTCATCATTGTTTTTAGAGAATATAACTTTAGAATCCAGATGATTAATAACAAAAATTTAAATATTAATATATCGAGTCTTTCTTATATGTAGCACATATGGATATTTGAATAAAAATTTTGAGACAATTATCTAATTATTCAATTCATTTAAATTAAATATTAAACCAACCATTTTATTTCTATGGAAGAGCATATATAAAATTCTAATATCAAAAAGCAAATTAAACAAAATCAGAAGGTACAAAACAAAGCAACTTAAAAAGGATTCCAAGAAGCTACCGTGCTTACTAATAAAAGCTAGTTAATTGATTAAAAGAATCTCCAATCAAAATCAGTTGTTGAGAAAAAACGGACATACAAATTTTTGATTAAGATTTTGTAAAAAAACAAAAGGGAAAAAAAGATTTTTTTTATGTAAAAATTAAGTATAATACGAAATTTTTGTATTTCCACACTTTCATAGTCCCAATTTATAATTCTTTTCACATCCACTCGTTTACAACACTTATTACAAAAAAGGATCATTTATTTTGTATAATTTATTGACTGAACTAAACATGTGAAAGTATTTCATAACCTTCACTGTTATTTTTTTTTATTTTTGAATAATAGACGATGCCCTTTTTTATGAATATAAAAATACTTTTAAAGCAGATGTATAAGCATGTCTGAGAGCGGTCTTTAGTGAGGGAGATTTGAGCCCATGACCCTGCACTTCTGACTTTTGATGTGCATACTTATCGCTCTATATGCTTCACTGTTAATTTTCCCACGTACCAAATTGATATATGCAAACTATATTTATGACTTCAGTTTATCTGATAAATTATATTTATGAGTTTATAAGTTTATTCTCATTCATATATATCATCAACCATGTCCAAGAAAATTCATTATAATTCCCTGCCTCATGTTGATGAACATATCCCTCCAATGGATCCTACTTAAGAAAGTGTCGGAATTTGATAACGAAACATTTTGATCCATAGCAAAATGATCAATACAAAATTTTCGGTCCCCTTCTGCATCCATGTCCTTCTCTGTGCCTACCAATAAAATGTGCCATGCAGGACCAAAATGTGTCTTTGAGCTGGATCTACTTAATTTATTTATTTATTTATTGGGACCAAATACATACTTTGTTGTTCAATGTCGGAATATTGACAATAATAAATTCGATGGTTACGACAGTTATATCATTAGATCGTTATTTTATATAGTTATAATTTTCACAACTTGTGTGCATTGAATACAAGTCAAAGGAATAAAAGTTTCAGTAAATTCCATTCACATTTCTATTGATTCCATACTCTGAATGCTCTCAATCAAGAACCAGTTTTTCTTTTTTTTTCTCAAATGAAACTTGATGAAAGACATCATAATCAAACCTTTTGACTATTCAACAAGATGACAACTTTGTTGTATTCATAGCACAATGCTGTCATACTGCTCTCTGAATTTCTTATTACTTTGCCAGAGAGTCTTATAAGCTTATCTGTCAATCAAATCTGTTGATCTTTTGCTTAACTGGAGGTTTGGTTGGTGTCCTCAATTGCCTCCAATTTCTTGACTCACGAGCTTTATCAACATTGTAGGGGACCCTTTGCCTCATTCTCCAAAGTTTCGTGGTCCTCTTTCGATACAATTGCGCGACAGATAAAAAAAATTCCATATTGGTGTATGCTCATTAATGTTGTTTGAGCTGTACTGATGTTGGCAGCCAACTACTGGTATCACAAGCAATACGTGTATGATGAACTCTTGTATATTTACTTTGAAGATGTATTAACAGTTATCCTTTTCATGATGCCAAGAGGTATCGAAAACTGAAGTCATATGGCAAAAACTTGTATTGGTTGTGGAACTAAACTTTTTTTCGCCCGGCCTCAAGGCATTTGATTGCATTGTTTCTTGACTCACCGGGTAGTTGTAAGCATATCCAGTCCATTAGAGACTCGACGTCTTTTGCAAAATCAGGCAGATACCAATCAAGAAGCTTTTGGAATTGCAGAGTTTGCTCGCTGTTGGTATCCCTACTGCGGCTTGTAAATAATCTCTTTTAGCTTTCTCTAGTTCTTTTTCGACTTGTGAGGCTGTGTACACTCTCACCTTCATTGAGATATAACCAATTGGTTTTTTTCGGTTAATGATCAAACAATGTTCAAAGTTGTGATAATGTGAAACATATCTGACAGTGACTTACTGCAGGAGAAGACCAACTTCCATATGAGAGTGCAAATGTGACCAATGGTTCAGGCCAATCCAACCCGAAGATGGCTCGAGTGGTAACATCATCGTACTTTAATCCTTTTTGGATTCGTCTGCGTTGCAGAAATGCAAGAAATTAATTTGATCAGTGATGGAGGAAAGACACACCTTTATCGATCGAAAAGAACTAACTACTCACATATTTAGACTGATATGGTAATCTCAGTATAAAATGCTCTATAGTCATTGCACTGAGTGAGTGACCACCCACATTGATCATAGCCTGTGAAAGCATTGCAATTGAATGTATTATGTACTAACTTTATAATTCATTTTCTTTATCTCAGTATGAAATAAAGTACCTTCGGCATCAATTCGACAATCATTTGTGGAGTAGGAGGCATGCCTTGCTCTAAGAATGCCTAAGAAGGAAAAGAAAAACTAAATGATCAAGGGGAGCTAGAGTTTAATCTGAAACATGACAATTGAAAATCGAAACTCACATTCATCATGCATGAATTATAAATGTTAATCCAAAAAGCAAGCTTCTGCTGATGGGTAAGCTCTGCTAAATCCACCAATGTGAGCTTTCCGAGCAAAATTCTGAAGTCACACAGAACAGGACTCAGATTAAGATACACCATCAAGTTGCAAAATTAAGTATCAAGAGCTCACTTTAATTTCCGAGTAAGAAACGAAGAACCCTTAACAAGATTCCAATCAATGGAGTTTGCTTCAATGGCTCGGAGATGCTTATAAGGGCCGATGTCTCTTTTTCCGAATTCCTTGCATACATTATAAGGATCTCTAAAGTCTATGCCTTCTGGACTATCCGAAGAAGATGAAAGTGAAGAAGGCATCTCGAAGTCCACTATTGAATTCCTTTGGGAGCTCATTCTTGAAAAAATACTCATCAAGCACTTCAGGATATCTTCCGACAATTTGTTCGGGCCACTCTCTTCCTCATTAACTGCATTTGAATTTCTATGAAAACCAGCTTCTAATACTTCGATATCGGTTACCACACATTCTGACTGGAATTATAGAAGAGATCAATAGGCCATTCAAGAGAAGCTCAAACAGAAGAAGAAAAGATCAAAATGAACTCACCTTCTTTGCTTGTGTTGGCTTAACATTCCTAGTAGAATTAGCAAACACCGAAGATGAATTCGGCTTCTTCAGACACCATCTCATTGAAGCCGAAGAAAATAAAGCCTTTGGATTGAAATGCTGATTCAATGAGAATTGTTCACAACAAAACTCAGACTCATTTTCCATGGTTTTCTTGGAAGATGATATGTAGATTGCCTCCTGGTAAAGGCCTTGCCAGAAATTCACAACCTGTTCTTCAAGCCTCACAACCTCTTCCTCTAAAACAGCAACCTCAGCCAAAGCTCCAATGTCTTGATTTGAAGAACAACAATAGCAATTCAGATTCAAATAATTTGTAATTAAAGAGAAATTTAAGAGCAATATGCTCACATTTGAAGGAAGATAAGAAGGAAGGCGAGGGAGAGCACCCAAAGGCCTAGTGAAAGCTCTTCTAATGCTCTATGGACATTCTCTTCATGTCTGAGTTTCTTCTTGAGCTTGTCAACCTAAGAATTAAATTACAGGAAGATAAATGTATGCAAAAGAAAAGAACACAAAAAAATGAAACCAAAACAACAGACTAAAAATTTGGTACATCTTGTTGCAGAGCAAGCTTCCTCTCCCTTCTGGATTTGATTCTACTTGAGGCCTTGTTTGTATCCATTAATCTATTAACTACTTTAATCTCAGTCCTATTCTCCTTCTTCTCCATCCCTTTCACCTTATGAACAACAAATTCAAAAGAAAAAGCTGAAAATCACAACGAGAACAGATAAAAAATTCAGAAAGAAAAAGGCCTTTTTCATGGCAGGAATCAAAGAAATGAATTCAAATCACAATCAAAACCGCCAAAAATCCCTTATTTTTAAGGCAACAAGGCCATCCAAAGTACATAAACGCTGCAAAAGTCCTGCAGAACATGTGATTTCCTTCTTTTCTTTGCCCGGGAAAACGAATCCAATGCAGTAAAACTCCCCCAAAAAGCATCAAAGAACACAACTTTTCAATCAAAAATGCAATGAAACCCATGAAATCAATCCAAAGATGCCTACTTTATCACTCCTGCTTCCAATCCGAGCTCTGGAATTCATGCTGGCACTCCAAACGAAATCAAAATCCACCAATCAGAACAATAAACTCTCCTGAAAACCAAAAAGAGAGAAACAATCAAACAGAGAAAAATCTTGAGGCCACTGCAGAGAAACAGAGCACTGGAACTCAATGGAAACCTCTTGAGCTCTCATTCCATCCATTAAAGGAGCAAACTTGGATCGAATTTCAATCCGAAATCCATGCAAACATTTGTTTGGTTCTGGAGAACTGGAAGGTACGAGTCCATTGTCTTCTTGCCTGCGCTTCTCTGGCAGTTTAAAGTGACTCCATGGCCGGCGCGCTTTAGACATGCATGCGCTCATGCGCTAACGTGCGCCATCCCTTTTCAACAATACCCATTTTCCTCAATTTACCATTATACCCTTCAAACTTTTAATCAAATAATCCAAAATTAAAATTTTTAACAAAAATAAATAAATAAATAAACATAAATTTTACTGTGTAAAAAATAGAATCTAAATTAAGATAAATAAACTAGAGCTACAATTATATATATATATATATATATATATATAGAATTTTATTATTTATAATTATTAATTTGTTTTATTGGAAGGTCCTACTAATGCCTCACTTTTGGTAAGCATGGATCCAGATGATAAATAATTAAAGTTGGCATCAATGAAAGAGAGTATGATTTTCTTTGTTTTCTAAATAAGAAAGAGCACATCATGTGCCAACCTGTTATAATATTTAATGAAAATATTGACCTTACTAATAAAGATTAGATGAAGTATAAATATCTATATAAACCATCAAATATTTATTGCCCACTCTTTATCTAGAAATTGGTCTTTTCTCTAAAAGGATTGCATAATTTATTGGGTTTCTTTTCAGTAATTTCAAGGAAGTTGGGTTTGTGAATTATTTATTTTTATCTGAATAGTATTAATGAGATGTAATTAGATTAATATGTTATTGCTCTCCATTTCTTTTTGTGGATTTTATAATATGATGTATTTGATATAATAACAAATAACATATATTTAAATAATATAAATGAATGAATAATCTTACATATAGACAAAGCTACAATGATAAATGAGTCTCAAATCTTTTTCTTCGACATTCTTGGATTCTTGGTGGAGGATCCAGAGTGATTTGGACTCGTCATAGCATGTATCCCTATCGATAAAGAAGAAAGAAGAGTTGTAGTGAGGTTAGTCCACACAAAAAAATTCTCTTATCCAAAAATCAGCTCAGAATTGTCAGAGGAGAAAAATAAAAAAATAACATTATAAATAGTCCAAGTTTTATGATTATTATGGTTTTTTTTTCAAATACAGAATTTGAATTTATTAATTTTTTTTACCTTGATAAAGTTTATCTTCTTTTATAATTCGCTAGTTTCACTAATTAAAGTTTGCACTCTTTGAAGATTTATTTTATCTAGTTCAGTAGTTGATCCAAAACCATAATGTATATTCAACTTTTTTTTCTCATATTATGGTACAAAATATTATTTTTATGTACATAAATATGTTAAATTTGGTTTACATATCATATATATACACATTTATAATTCTTTAATTTTGTAAAAACATATATATATATATATATATAAAACAAATAATTAATTGGAATGGTTGATGAAGAATGCTAGCTTAGTGTGTAAAGCTAAATTTGGAAACAAATAGCAACACAATTTTACAAACTAATAAAGCCTTTCCACATTGAATCACTGACACATCTTTTAGCCTTTCACACGTGTGCACTTCCAACATCCACAAGAGTTGAAATATTTCTTCATATTAAGGAAAAAAAAAAAGCTTTTTTAAGGATCAAAATGAATATAAATATATGATTTTTTTTTGGTTTAAAAATGTTTTATTAAAACCTTATATTTTTCTCTAAATTTAATAAACGATATATATTACAAATGATAGATTCATATCCACAACAAAGTAAGAGAGTATTAGTTTTTTTAATAAATAAACTTGATTATTTATTAATTTATTTCTTAAATATATTATATGTTGAAGTATGGATGTTAATCTCAGTTAAGCACTAGTTTTTGATAGATTTTGTTATTTTTTATATTAAATTAAAAATTATCATATATATATATATATCTTATTTTTATCAAAATTAATTAGCAATTAATTAACATTTTTACTTGATTTAAAAAATCTTTAAATTTAAATTTTTAATACATTTAGATTTTAAGGAGAAAAAATTATGTAGGATTATTTTTCTACCTACAATAAAAAATTTCACAGGGGTATACCTGTCCAAAACTCTTTTATTTTTGTTTTTTAATTTTTGGCACTCAGTGAAAATAGCAGCCTTAAAAGGAGGTTGGAGAGGAAGGGACCAAAAGTTTTAGGTTGGCATGAGGGGCCACTGCCAATTCTCAAAGAAAATAAATAAAAATTAAAAAATATGTGAATAAATAAAAGGAAAGAAAAGCTAATGCCACTCACATGCTTTGTAAATTTCACTAATTAAAAAAAAGGACAAATCCAACCATGTTCATCTTCTAATAAAAAAGCTTGAGCCTAAAAAAGGGTTTTTGTTGGATTGAGGGTCAAGAGACATTTAACTAATTGATTATACCTTTTTTTAAGTAATTAATTTTTATAATTTGTAGTTTATCACCAATCAATGTATAATGTCAACAATCCAAACTATCAATTCTGGTTTTTGTAATTTAAATAAAATATAAAAAAATATTTTACCTTCCTCAGTCAACGCTAATTCATATATGATGTTATTTTCATCCTATTTATTGTGATTAACACTAATATAATATATATATATATATATATATATATATAGGCATTGGCTGATCCACCTATGATTATACTTGAGGGCGTTTTGGTTCGATATGAATCGTAGAATACAGATGGATTTCTAGATACTGAATGAGCGAAAAATCCATGGATTTTTATAATACAATCGCAGTCAAATCTAGTGTTTTAGTTAGATATACCTTCATAGCCAGTATTATAGGATTTTTGATTTGATAAAAGATATTTATAAATTTGAAATTAAATACATTATAAATATTTTAATGATTTTTGACATCTATGATTAATTAATTTAACTATTAATTTTATTATTAAATTAGTTATTAAATTTATTAGTATATTTTGTTTATTTATTTTATTATATTTTAATATAAATTTTAAGTTTTAACTCAATATATTTTTGAACTTTTCATATATTTTTAGCATGTTATTAATGATTTTCAATTACTCGCGATTTGATCGTTTTAACTCTGAATTTTGATTATTAAAGTTTTATAATCACTCCACTATATCCATAAATATTTAATCGTATTTATTTTTCTAGCTAGTTAATGGCCACACACAGCACGAGTCATGCGTTTCAGAGGAGATTTAGAAGATGTAGTGAGGTTGGTTTCTGCGCCGACCTGCTAGTGAGCCACGACTCCGATCGTTGAATGTAACATGAGCTCACGTCGGCTTTGAAACTCGCCTGAGGCCAAACACCTGGATTTCAGACCCATGATAGCTCGAGCTACGTATCTCAACTCCGCAAACACACACTACCTAGTAGTTTATAAAGTGATAATATGTGTATATATACAAAAAATATAAACTCAACACTAGCTGATAAATTATAATACTTTTATTTTTTTTAAAATAAAGACATTTTCTCCATATTTTATTTTTAAGGACATGACATCCTATGTTGTTGTTATTATTATTATTAGCCTTTTTACTAAATTACCCTTTAAATTGTATTTAGTTTTGAAGAAAAATGGCAAGGGAATTTATTGCTTTGTGCTATTTTTAATTTAAGATAACAAAATAAAAGAAGAAAAATAAAGAAAAATTAGTATTATTTCTTTTAAGTATGAACCTCAAATAAATACACATTGCAAACAAACAAAAGAAAAGGAAACTTGCAAAATGGAATTAGAATGAAAGCATAGTGGTGTCTAGTTGTGATGAAATGACCCAAAAATGTGCACATTGTCTTGTAGGCAAAAAACAAACTTGTTTAACCAACTAAGCATTTTGCCTTCTCTCAAAAGGAAGATTGATTGGACCCAAATGGCTCACTATTTGAGTCCAAAATAATGATTGAGCTAAAATATCAAAACGAAAAACATATTTGATGTGCTTTTGATACCTAACCAAACTAGAAACAATGTAGTATTAATTTAGTGGGGGCATTCTCATCATTCATTATTATTAAATGTATCCCATGGACAATGACTATTGCATGGCTTCTCAATCTCATTTCTTTTTGATAGTTATTTATTTATTTATTATTCTTTATATTATGTCAATGAAGCATTATAAATAACAAAAATACATGAGCCAATATGTCGTATAATTACACAAAAATTAGTAGCGGAAGTGAAGATACATGGCTCCAACCATAGTGACCTAATCGAGATCATGAGGAGTTGGATCTAATATGCTAAAGAAAAACCCCAATGTTTTTCTAATCGATCATGTTCTCTTCTATTGATGGGTTGGGTATTCACAAAAATAATAAGACGATAACTTGTAGTGATAATCTATATATAATCTTTTCATCTCATAATATTAACTCTATTTTGATACCAAAAATATATATTATTAATTCAAAATACTTGTTAGGATTAATATAAGAAAATTTATTCAACATAGTATCTCAGACTCAGCATAAAACATCTTTTTGGATCGTGGCTATACAGGCAAGACGACATTATTTCATGCCAATCCACTTTGCGACAGCGCTAATAATTATTGCAAGCATTTTCCCGGCTTCAAGCATCGAAAGCTAAAATTTTATGATAGCTGGCGAATATCATACATAAAATAACGTAATTAAACAACCTCATACAAGATAGTAAACTTAAACGTTATTATTAGAAATCTCACCTTAGATTTTTAAAACTCATGCGAGCATTTATTATATAAATAATTAGCAGACTAACGTTTTAATTATTAACGTTATAAAGTAATATAAATAAAAACTTAAACGTTATTATTAAAAATTTTCCCTCAAACTCTCTCTGAATCAGACTATACATCTACTTTTAATAAGCATGTATATATTATCATTTATCACCCTCCCAACTAAATTATAATTATCGCGTCACTTACATTTTAAGTAGTCTTTTGTTATTTTAAATTAGGTTTTTTTGTGTTAGTAGTTTTTTTTTCTTTCTCAATAATGAGCATTTATCTGCTCCATCAAAAAATAATAATAAACATAACATATATATATATCATATATATACATAAATATA